>NW_019154086.1:47792095-47995337 GCF_002288905.1 Enhydra lutris kenyoni
GTGAAGTGTGTAAACCTGGCGATCCACAGACCTGTACCCCTGGGGATAAAAATATATGTTTATAAAAAATAAAATTTAATAAAAAAAAAAACAAACAAAGAGGCAACCCACAGGATCGGATAAGATATTCGCAAATGACACTACAGACAAACAGCTAATATCCAAGATCCATAAAGAACTTCTCAAACTCAACACCCAAAAAACATATAATCATGTCAAAAAATGGGCAGAAGACACAGACACTTCACCAAAGTGTGTATCTTCACCAAAGAAGATAGACAAATGGCTAACAACACATGAAAAGATGTTCATCATCATTAGCCACCAGGGAAAGTCAAATCAAAACCACACTGAGATACCACCTTACACAAATGGCAAAAATTAACAGGAGAAGAAACAACAAGCGTTGGAGAGGTTGTGGAGAAAGGGGAACCCTCTTACACTGTTGGTGGGAATGCAAGTTGGTGTAGCCCCTTTGGAAAACACTGTGGAGATTCCTCAAAAAATTAAAAATAGAGCTACCCTATGTTCCTGCAATTGCACTACCGGATATTTACCCCAACGATACAGATGTAGTGAAAAGAAGGGCCATCTGTACCCCAATGTTCATAGCAGCAATGGCCACAATCGCCAAACTGTGGAAAGAGCCAAGGTGCCCTTCAACAGACGAATAAAGAAGATATGGTCCATATATACAATGGACTATTACACAGCCATCAGAAAGGATGAATACCCAACTTTGTATCAACATGGACGGGACTGGAGGAGATTATGCTGAGTGAAATAAGTTAAGCAGAGAAAGTCAATTATCATATGGTTTCACTTACATGTGGCGCATAAGGAATAACATGGAGGACATTAGGAGAAGGAAAGGAAAAGTGAACTGGGGGAAATTAGAGGGGGAGACAAAGCATGAGAGACTGTGGACTCTCAGAAATAAACTGAGGGCTTGGGAGGGAAGTGGGGTGGGAGATGGGTGAGCCTGGTTGTGGCTATGAAGGAGGGCACGTTTTGCATGGAGCACTGGGTGTGGTGCATAAACAATGAATCTTGGAACTGAAAAAATAAAAAAATAAAATTAAAAATAAATAAGTAAAAATAAATAAAAGGTACTTTTAACTATGGACAGTTGAGTGTACAGATTTTATTTCGACCTTTACAACAGTTACAGACAAATCTAATAGCAAATGTGACACTAAAGATAATCAAGATGAGAGACAGGTAGATTCACTCCTTCTGCATATTTAAATTTCTTCTATGGAAAGAATGTACACATTCTACTTAAAGATGATAAAAGTGACAATTCAGTTTTGAATTTTTTTACATTATTTAAGAAATTTTAGAAATTTTAAGACCTATAACTCACTCAGGGGTGAGGGAGGAATATTTCAAAACTAAAATTTTAAAGATCTTTAAGGTGAGTGTTAGGTAAGAGATGACAAAAAAGGAGAGATTGCTGACAAAAAAAACTCTATTTAAGAGAGAGAGACTTTTTAAACATCACCAATGGGTTGACTTGCTGAAAGGCTGGAACTGTCCATCAGCTCTTGAGTTAAGACTACAGAGTTCTGCAGAGGCAGCCTCTGGTTTCTAATCTAGGGATAAACTAGAATTTAATTGGTTACAGATCAGTAACCCAAGTAACAATGAAGCCACTTGTTTCTTTTTTTAATCAATTAATTACTATCATCTCTGAGCTCTCATGCCATCCTATTTGATGTTTCTCTTCTTATACCGGGAGCAAGACAGCTATAATACAACTGTTATGCTCCGAAGCAGATCCTACAGTGCAGAAAGGCTAAATCAATACCATTTCCAGGATGTCATATCCAAGCAGTGGAGCTTGTCAAATGCTTGGTGAGGCCATCTCAGCCAAGGTAACACCTTCTAACCCAGTTCCAATAGTCCTTCTCCTGACCACGTGAAAGCAACTGGACTTACTTCTGGCTGGCAGCTCCAGCTACTCCATTCTAGCTCTCTTGCCTGCCTCCATTTCTGCCTTTCTTCCCTAGTGACCAACCTATCAGCCTTTCCTGATCAGTCTGTTTCCTCTGTTTCCTGATTCTTCTTAATCCCTGGAGTAACCATCATTCTTAATGAGAAACCAGGTGACTAGATACAGAGCTACTATCATGCCTCCAGCATTGCTGTACCACCAAGACTTGTCTCTGGCGTGGAGTGAGGGATATTTTTATAAATACAGATCCTTGAATGGGAGATGAACTGTGTAAGGAGGAGAATATTAGAGATGGGATGTCAGTGGTGTGCTGAATGAATGCTACTGTAATGGGAAGCATCTTTATAAACAGAAAAATCACTATATTTAGAGGAAGAAACACAAGAATGATTCACAGATACTATTACATTGTGTAGAAAACAATCAGAGAATGTTGAAGCATATTTCAACATGAAATGACCCACAGGCTTGGAAAATTATATGTTTTTGTAAAATCAATTTCCTCATAGGCTTCTATGTCAGGGTTATGGTATTACTTAAGCCAACAGAAAGAGATATAAAAAATACTTCTTGATAAGAAACCAAATGACCAGTACAAAAATTAGAAGGTATCTGTGATGTGAATGATATTAGTTGCCTACCAATTGTGGTTTCTTTCTTTCTTTGCTTATTGATCTTATTCAAATACCAATGGCTATTTGCTCCAAAGGACTCAGGGATCTTCTCCAGCCCTAAGAGGTAAACCCTCACTAATCTAAGCAGCAACCATGTGATCTCATTTCCTTTGCCAGATGCTGGTTCAGAAATAAACATATGCAGCAATTCTGGCTGGTGAGACAATGGGGGATAGAGTAGGATGAAGGTTGTCCTCTGGGAAAGCCTTCTTCAATCTTAAAAGAGGACAACAGGAAGAAGCAGTTCCCTTTTCTACATTTGGACATTTTCTTCTACTTGCAGAAAAAAAGACATAGCCATCAGAGGCTAGCCCCTCTTGTGGTCCCAAGAGGAAAACCAATAGCTGAGTTCATCAGAGCATAAACATGGAACAAATTTAGATCCTTGAGTATGTAACTGAGCTGTGAAATTACTTCTGAACTATACTACCTCAGCATTTCTGGTGATAGCAGGCAGGTTTTTCTTACTGTTTAAGCCACCTCTGGTTTGGTTTTCTGTTATCACAGATAAAGGCATCCTAACTAATCCATGACACTAGGCTAGAAAATTCTTAACAACTTATATAGACATAAAACTTTCTATACAATTGGATGGTTTTTAACCATCCAAAAGAAACTCAAGTTGCTCAGGACTGACCAGAATTGGCTTGTCTATAATATCGGTACCACAGCATATACAATACTGAGAGTGCTCCTGAAAACCATACAGTTACAACACTGGGTTCTATGGAAAGGTATAAACTATAAGCCTCCATGTGGCACCAGAAAAGGGGCAGAGTAGAACACTCCCTAACCCAATTCACATTTATGTTTTCCAAAAAAGAATATAAACAACTTTCTATGGCACACCAAAAGCAAGGTTACCTTTGTAATTCAAACTTTAAAGCACACTAATAAAAACAGGGAGCCACAGTAAAAAGTATTAACCCATATGTAATACCTACTATACTTTACTTTCAAAGAAGTTGCACTGAAAACTAAGACAAGAAATGTACAGTTAAAGCTTCAAAGTAAAGAAAAAAAAGAGAGAGAGAGAGAGCACACAAATGCTTTATTCCTCAAAGAACTTCGTCCTTCAGGACGTGGCTAGGAAAATTCAAATATCCCCAAGAGGCACTTCCAGTTTAGGACTAGCTAACAATTGGCTGATTTGCAGCGGGTCCAAGCAGACTGAGTTCTTAAATAGTCAAACTTGACTATTTAAAGATTTTTGCCCAAGGCCCACACCATTCTGCTTTCAGTACAAACAAATTTCATCACAGGCACAAGTTAATAAGACAAATGTGGTAAAACTGAGAAACTCTGTAACATCCACTTTTAATGTCGTGGGTATCTTATTTACTCACTACTGCTCTCAAAAGTACTGGGAGTTAAAACAAGGGCCAGCTTAAAAGTGTTCTTGGTGAGAGCACAGGTCAACACTAACCTTTGTTTCAAAGCTGGTATTTCTGTGGGTTCTGGCTCAAGTATCTCATAGGCCAAGTTCACATCCTCTGTTTCCCGAAGCAAAGCATAAATGGGCTCAATTTGTTCATTAAATCTTGCCAAAAGTGTGCGTGCATCTTTTTTGGGCATTGCTGATTCATCTTCTTCTACCTCTGTATGGCAAAAAGTACAGCGGAAAGTTCCTACAGAGGAAACAAAAGTCTCAGGTCAGGCAAGAGAAATTCTCAAGACTAGTTTTTAACCAAAGAGTTGTATCTCTATCCTCCTCTAACATGTTATTATTGAAACTTTCAAATGCAGAAAAGTTCAAAGAATTTTACAGTGAACATCAATGTGCCCGCCAATGAGATTCTACAATCAATATTTATCACACACCTGGCCACCTATCACTTTTAATGCATTTCAAGGTAATTTCACTTCTACCTGCAGCACAGCAAAGTTTTTCATCATATTTCTAACATATTTATACTTAAATATACTTAAAACCAAATTTTTTACAACTTGCCACTGAAACCTGTACCCTTCTCCAACTGCCTTGCTTTTTGCACATTACAAATTGGGGCCTGCATTATAAGGAAAGCCAAACAATACCTAGAACCAAGTCCCTAGGCATCCCGTACATTGTCACAAGGCTGTTTTTTCAAACTTATTAACCATTTATACCTAAACATACTTAACCAATCCATTTCCAAAGTTAAAGTTCAAGAAGTCTTTATTGTTCTTACTTTTATATCCCTCACACTCAACTCGTAACTAAATTGTAGTAATTCCTTAGAAACATCTGAGATTTTTCACATCTACTGTTCTTTCACTAATCCAGGCCACCATTACTTAGCCTGAAACAGCTGCCTAAATCTGATCTTTGAACCCCTAGGTTCTCCCTCTCCAATTCCAGTTTCCTATGCCACCACTTTTGTCCTCTCATCCCCCCACTCCTAAGTCTGTCTGGTAGCTGAATTTATTTTTTTCTTTAAGATTTTATTTATTCATTTGACAGAGAGAGAGCAAGAGAGCACACACAGCAGGAAGAGTAGCAGGCAGAGGGAGAGGGAGAAGTAAGCTTCCTGCTGAACAGGGAGCTCAACATGGGGCTCGATCCCAGGACCCTGGGATCACGACCTGAGCCAAAGGCAGATGCTTAACCAACTGAGCCACCCAGGCACCTCTGGTGGCTGAATTTCTTAAGTCAACAACATTAAATCTAAATTTCTCATCCTAATACTCTATAATTTGGCCCAAAAACATCATAACCCAACCACAGTCCTTTACCTGTCAAGTAAATTCAAATACTTGAAAGATAATATCCTAGATATTATATTTATTTTATTTGTATAGTGCTTTCTGTTTATAAAATACTTACATGTATACTTTTTGATCCTTATACCAAACCTATAAAGCGACATCAGAACTGAGGCTCTAAGGAGTTTTGTGACTGGTCCAAAGTCACAGAGCCAATAAAAGAAGTTATAGCAGCTATTGTGTATTTTGTACTTACTAAGTTATCACCAACCCTCGGAGGTTGGTATAAATACAGAGGTCCTAAGGGGATAAGTAAATTGCTTAAGATGATATAACTACTAATTGTTGGTAGGGAGGAGTCAAACCCAAACTCACACTCTTAAACATTACTTAATAGTCCATACCAGTAGCCCCACTTGGATTTCCAGTTTGGTTCCTAATGCCAGAGCTATGCACCTTTCATTTCTAACCCAATCTACCTGAGGGATTAAAAAAAAATAATCTACGTACTTAGTGCCTGGCCCACATTAAGCATGCAAACATTTAACTTTAAAAAGCTCTATATGTGATTGATACATATGGATTGAGACATGCTCTAAACCCCTCTTTTCCTGGTAAGGAGTAAACAGACTAGGCATCTCTAACTCAAAGTAACACTAGATCCTATTGATACATTTCAAGTAGTGTAAGTTTCACTGCCACTTCTCACATAAATAGCCAATATCGTGCAAATTCTTTGCTCATATACCCTGTCTAAAATACTCTTCATTCATCTTCCTGCTGCTAAAATGGTACCTGACCTTTTATATCTATTCCAAATAAGTGAGAAAGAGAGAAAAGCAGCCCCTTACAGTAAGGAGGTGGCCCAGCACTCATAACTAGGCTGTAGTGTTTTCCTGTCAGACAGAATCTCACAGGTTACCAACATCAGCTGAAGTCTTCTGTGTCCATGATGGAAGTGAGGCAAAACCAAGCCTGTCTGAGTCTGAGTCTGACAGAGTACAAGCAAAACAAGGTCTCTGTGTAATCACACAAAATAATCCCACTGCCATGAGTGACTGTCGCTTCTTTACCAATTACAGTCCTAGTCTCACCCTGTCCTCATCCGCTAGATAAGATTTATTAAGACACCCAAATCCTAGAATTATCCCCATTCCTGACAGTACCCAATACAAAGCAAACCACCACCATTTCCCTGAATTCTCTCCAAATTACCTATCAAAGCCCAAATTCTCTAAGTCTGTAAAGCATGTTCTTCCCAAGAAACTCCATGGTACTCCATGTGGCTTCCTTTGCTGCAGAAAGCATCAATAAACCCAACTTTGTTTACCTGTGGGTACAAAGTACCTAATGGTCTTTAACTACTGGACATCAACATAAAGACTCTAGCTTAACCAACTGGACAAGGATATTATTTACCAAAATAGAGAAAGAACAAGTTCTTTTTGCTTTGCAGAGAAAAGATGAAAAGTTGCTTTAGATATCTGAATCCATATTGCCCACTGGCCATCAAAATGGCTATGTTAGAAGCCAATTCTTATCACCACTTAGAGTTCAAGAATGGGATTTAGACAGAAATTCTGATGGAGAATCAACAACACAGAGGTAACTAAAGCTAAAAAGTAAGTCAGAGTATCTAAAAAGGTAAGAAGAGTGAATAGCATAAGCAATCAAGATATAAACCCAAAAAAGAGGAAGCCTTGAGATAAAAGGTATAACCAGAAGGATAGGATGTCTCAAGGAGGAAATGGGATGGTGTTAATTTTCAAGGTCAACAAGAACTGAAAACCAGCTTTTACATTTAGTAACAAAGGATAATTAGAAAACTTGGCTAGAGAGGTTTTAGTTGGTATGCTCTCTTATTCTCTAACTATTCCAGGCTGCCTCAGCCTCTTCTCTTCAACAAAAACATAAAGAATATAATCCAGACAAAAGTGAAAAAATAAATCATATGAAGTCTAAATCAGAGTTCAAATACCTGCTGAATTTAAAAAAAAAAAAAAAAACCACACTGATGTGGGATTAGGTTCACTATTGAAAGACGGATGGGCACTTTCAGAGACCATCAATGAAAACTAGAGAATAATGCAGAAAAGTTATCTAATTCAGTAGTTTTCAAAATTATTTTTAAAGTAAAAAAAATCCCCTTCCTCAAATGAAATACCTAACAGATAAACATAAAAGCAAATGTTCTCTTGAGGCACACAGAAAGACAGCTCAGACAAACGGTAAGACTATAATCCTCTGAACATAACGTCTTCAAAGCATTACAGCCCAGCCTCCTCAATGTCTTGCACCACACAGAGACTTTGCTGCAGAGCCTTTGTACTTACTGTTCACTCTGCTCAGAATGTTTTTCCCTTCAGACAGTCAAATGGCTAGTCTCCTAACTTACTTCAGTTCCTCACTCAAACGTCACCTCAGTTAGGCTTCCTTAGCCAACAATATCTAAAATTTCAGCATTGTTGTCTTCCCTTTATCCCCCTTAACATTTGTCACCATCCAACATATTATTTCATTTATCTAATTTATCAGGTTACCTATCATTAAAATTGTCATGTTACAACCAAAAAAAAAAATCTTCTCAAATATCCCATTTCTCTTTTGAAGACAGCATACATTCCAAACTTCAGCTAAGTAAACAAATCAACATGCTTGTCAGTGTAGTTCCTCCATATAAAATAGCAATGCTTTTATTTTGGAAAAAGAGAGAGAAAAAAGGAGATTACAGTTAACATCATCATTTGACAGAAGGAAATCTCAGAATAACAGTCCTTTAACTTGACTCAATCTGATTTTGCGGAAAATAAAAAAATGGGAAAAGAGAAGATAGTATGTAGTCATAAGGAATTCTAGCCTAATCCCAGTAAGCTTCCAGAGACCCAGGTTTACTTTAGATTTAAGATTTAACAAGTTATTTACAGCAAGGCCTATTTTGCCGTTCTGAGAAGAGTAGCTTTTATATTACTGTCAAGAACTGTGCAAGATCTGAGATTTTTATCCTACTTGTAAGTTAACAAATTATCCTTGCAGTTTCATGGATGCTAGAGAAAGACATAAGACTCCTAGGTCAAAAATAAAGAACTTTATTACTCATGGCAATAGCAGTAGCCAGTGTCCGCTTTTGTGCCAGTTCTCTGAGCCCCAGTTCCCACTGAGTGATGCAAAGAGGGATGGGTGACAACTGTACATGCAGTGAGTTACGTTACAGGGGACCCTGAAGTTAAGGAACCCAACTTTCTTATAAAGAGCACAAACATGCCTATCTTTGCTCTAGAAGGTAATGTCTTTACGACACTAGACATTAAGAAAACGTGCTCTGGAGGGAAACTCTATTTTTATTATACTGAACAATAAGCAAACTTGCCCTTTGCTCTAGAGAGAATATATCTTCTGAGGCTAAATAAACATCCATGAAAAAGAATAGTCCAGAAAAAAGGCAGTCACTACCTCTGCTTGCAAGACATTCATAACATGTGACAAATCATGATGTACTGTCTCCCAACAATCATCACGTCTGGGTAACATTATAAAAGGAAAAGACAGCCTGACATCTTAAGTTCTATGTTTATCACAAAAACACAAATTATAAATAAGAACCATCCTGTCAAAAGCCAGGTCTGATATCCAAGAAGAAAAAGAAGAAATTCTACATTTTACAGAAAAAGACTTAAGATGACCTTAATAAACCAGAGCATTTTTTTTAAAGTTTCAGTGAACACTAAAAAATGAAAATCAGTTTGGGGTGCCTGGGTGGCTCAATTAGGCATCTGACTCTTGATTTTGGCTCAGGTTATGATCTCAGGGTTGTGAGATCAAGCCCAGTATTGGGCTCTGTGCTGGGTGCGGCGCCTGCTTAGGATTCTCCCTTCCTCTCTGGGGGAAAAAAAAAAAAAAGGTTTAAAAAATGCAAATAACCTTTCTCAAAATGAGAGGTGGCACTGGAGGGGGGGGGCTTGGCACACACTATGTACTAAGTTCCCTTCTACTGAGTAGGTGGTGGTAGAACACACAAAGACACAAAATCTATCAGCAAGAAGCTTAAAGCTTAGTAGAGATGAAAGGTATCTAGAGACTAATGTGAGATCAGTCCAAAAATAAAGTACATTAAGTGTTCGGGAGTTCAAAGAAGGAATACGACTTCTAGCTGAAAGCAATTGTTGTAGAGTTCAAGGAAAGGGAGAGGAGAATAGGACATTCTAGACCATCATAAGGAAAGTAGTTGAAAATAATGCTTAACTGCAGTTTTGGTGTAGTAGGAATAGAGTTATCAAAAAGAATCATAGTTAACAGGATAAACTAGGGTGGTCACGGTGAGTCTTCAATGCCAAGCCTCATTTTGATTTTGATTTTTGAGTAAAAGAAAAGTGATTGAAGGATTCTGGGAAAGAACATGAGGCCATCAAAACTACCATTTGTAATTATTGATCTACCTCAGTGGATTGAGATAGTCTTCCAACAAGCCAGTTCTTCACTGAGTGTAAACATAAAAATTACTAGTGGAATTTTTAAATAATACGCAGGCTCCCCTCCAGAGATGCTAATTCAATAGGTCTAGAGTGGGGCTCAGGAATGTAAATTTTGAAAATTCCGCAAGGAATTTTAACAAATACTTCTGGTGGAGAGCTGCTGTTAAATAATCGATATGATAAATATCCCAACTTTTCTTGTAACTGGACCACTCTGTACTATGTAGTGTGCATTGATTATACTATTTAAGTATGAGAGAAGAAACAAGTTGAAACTCAGAGGTCTATGACATCTTTCATTTCAAGATTAAGAAGGCAAAAACCAGAAACAGTGAACAGTGACCGAGCCACCCAGAGGGGAACATGCAAATTAGATGTAAGAATGTGGCAGCAGGGAGAAAATGAGTCTACAAAGACAGACAAAGCAGGACAAATGATGGGATTAGGAGAAAAAAAGAGTCCAAAGATAACACATTTGTTTGATCATCTACACTCAGAAACCACAAAAGAACTAAGAAAGCTATTCACAAATATTCCCATGTGCTCTTCACAGCCAAGTCTGTACCAACTGTATTATCCAAATCTAACATACGAGGGAATAAAACTCAGAGTTTTAGGTTTACCAGGTCATAACTTAAAAACAAAAATCAATAAGTTTGGATGCAAATATGAATCTTCCTGACTCAAAAACTAAAAGCACTTCACTACCCTGAGTTACACATTCTTTCCCCAACCTACATCCCTGCCAGCTACAATTTAGCAAACTTACCCCATGTATATACATAGGTTCTAATTTCTTAAAATATAAAACAGGAGAGGATTTGTAACAAGCATTAAGTCCCTATTACACGCCCAGCATTTATTCAGCTGAGTCTTAATGCATCAGGTTCACCAGAAGATCAAAATACATCCAGTTGTAGATAACTAACAGGTATTGAAAGTAGGGAGAAAAAAGATCTTTTACAAAGAGATATTTCAAACTATATTTTAGGGTTGTCCTTTCAATAGTATATGAATGCCCCAACTCTATGACTTGGGACTCTTCTAATGAAGGGAAGTTATCACTCCAAAATGAGAAAAGAAATGGAGACCTAATTGTTGGCATGAGAGTGGGGAGGAGGAAAGAGGAGGGGAAAGAAGTAGTTTATACAATTTTAACTTTCTCCCAAAATTAAAAAAAAATGTAAAAACAAAAATGAAACTGAGGGCAGGGGGATGGAGTGGGGAGGGGAGAGAAGGGTTAGGAACAAAAGAATAAAAAAATAAGAAAAGTTCAACAAAATTCAAACGTTTTTCTTTTGCTTAACACAGAAGGAGAAAATTTATTATGCTGGCCAAAGTATTCCACTTCACTCTTTCTAACATGCTATTCATTTTAGCAAACATCACACTTATTTTAATTATCTGCATATTCAGTCAAGGAACAATAAATATAAATAAAACTAAAGTGAAAAAATGTTTATCTTCCTTACTTTGAAAAAAGGAAAATGTTTTGGAAGTTTATCATAATTGAGGAAAAGGGCGGAAGATATGAGTCAACTCCCTAAACAATTAGACATTATTTAAAATTATATTTTTTCGCTTTCCACTCCAGTACATGCAATGAATAGGTCATCAGCTAATGGCCAGAATTCACTGTCAAAGATTTGCAAAGAGTATTAATTGCAACTGGATTACTCAGTCATTTTCCTACCCTCCCCCCCCAAAAAAAAAAATCAAAACAGGCCCAATTGCGTTGATATGGCACAGGTGCTGTAGTACTGAAGCTAGAGCCATGCTGCAGCCCAAATCCTCAAGGCTAGCCCAGGAAACAGGGAAAGGCAAATGTCTGCTACCACACAGCCCTCACCCTAGTGTAAGGGCCTATTTAGCCAGAGTGATTTCACCTCGGTTGAACAGCCATTTTGTTGTTTATGCAGTAAAATTTAAACTGACCCTGCCCACCCCCCCCACCGAGGAACTTCCTTAGAAACAAGTCTGGGAAACCAGTAAAATATGGCCCACCAGCCCCTGATGAAAGAGCCCATATACCAGGACATGTCAGGTCAGGGAGAGATAACAGAGCCCAGATGCAAGGACAAGTCAGGCCAGGTGGAGACATCCAATCAGTAAAGCGCACATACTATCTCCCTGACTAACAAAGAATGCGGGCTGCCTTTTGGGCGCCAATTCTGACCAAGGTGATAGGCTAGTTCAAATAGCTACTATGGGGTAAACTGTAATTCAATTGGCCACCGGTGTGTGACCTAGCATGACTGTGCAGCTTTCTCTGTATGTTGCAATCTCACTGGCCACCTGTGTGTGGCCAGGCCCAACCACACGGCCTTTGCTCTATAAAAGTTAGTCTGTGAGGCTGGGAAGGGTCGCCCTCTCTGTAAGAGGTGGCCCCAGCTGGTTGGTTTGGTTCTCGATGCTTGTCGCGAAATAAAGCTCTGCTTTACTGTCACTTTGTATCAGTTTCGTCCTTTTGTCCATGGACCCTTCACTAGGTGCGATTGATGTCCTAAAATTTCCCACCTTCTATGTCTAACCCATCATCTTCTGAGCTGTTTTTGTAGAGCTCACATTCTAGTGGGAATTAGTCAAGATAAAAAAATAACACCAGGTGTTGATAAGTATAATAAAGAAAAAGAGGATAAAGGAAAAGAAGCACAATGGAAAGGGGTATGCTCTATGGCGCAAGAAACTTGGGGAAGGCCCCTCTGATAAAGCAAGTGAGAAGAGACTTAAAAGCTATAATGGAGTCAGATATTTGGCAAGAAGACAAGGCATGTAAATAAGCAAGTAAGTGAAGATATGCTTGGTGCAGGCAAGGCAAAAATAAATGGCCAGTACAATGGTTGTGGAGAGAACACGAGAGAGAGAGAGAGAGAGAGAGAGAGAGAGACTCCAAAAGGGGGGGGGGGGGGGGGCAGATAAAAGACCTTATAGGTTCTGTTAAAGACTTTGACTTTTTTGAATGATGGGAGAGGCCTCTGGAGGGTTTTGAACAGAAGAGTGAAAGAGCCTAATGTGCTTTTTAAGAAGGGTCACTGGCTACTGTGACAAACAGTCCATATGGACAGCAAGAGCGAAAGCATGGAGGCTAGTTAAGAGAACAATGCAAAATCTAAGCAAGAGATAATGGCTAAAATAACTTATCTAGACAATCCTGTGAAAAACTGAACAAACTCCTCTCACTCAAAAACTTCCAGGAAAAACAAAATAAAACAAAAGGCAATTGATAGTTCCATGTTAAAACCAAGTAACTAGGACTAGAACTCTGAGGATTTTAATGAGATAAAGAGGAAACTATAAAACTTCAAGACATATCACTAACATATGGGATTAATTTTACCATACTGTATAAATCCAACCACCACATATACCTTAGGAAGCATATTTGGACATTGTTTCCCTTCTCAATGAATATTTCATGTGTTACATATACATGGGGAAAGGGAGTGAACTGGAATCTTTGGAAAATAAAACTGACAAAAAATTGTAAATATTATTCTCCATTATGCCACAAAGTGTTTCTGAAGATGGCCTAATTAAATAGAGCATACTTCCTACATAAATACTACTACAACCAAGAGTTTCGATTCCTAACCAAGGCTTTCAAATTAACCCCAAATGACTAACATCATCTTCTAAAAGCAGTGATAAAACCCTAGCCTAAAATATCTACTATTTCCCAAAACAAAGGGTGCTCTGAAATTAGAGTTGAGAGAAACCATATATGGTATAGAACAGACTGAACTTATCATTTTACACATGCTAAAAAAAGACCTAGAATGATTACAGGATTCACCCAACGTGATAATTACTAACATAACCCAAGACTAAAAGTTAAGACTCTAGAATCCTAATACACCATCACTTTACTGTCATAGCTACTGCTTAAAGAAACAAAACAAGGGGCGCCTGGGTGGCTCAGTGGGTTAAAGCCTCTGCCTTCAGCTCAGGTCATGATCCCAGGGTCCTGGGATCGAGCCCCGCATCGGGCTCTCTGCTGAGCGGGGAGCCTGCTTCCCCCTCTCTCTCTCTCTGCCTACTTGTGATCTCTGTCTGTCAAATAAATAAATAAAATCTTAAAAAAAAAAAAAGAAACAAAACTTCTGAAAATGACATGTCCACTGAATACAATGATTATGCAAAAGGACTCAATTGTAGTTAGGTACCCTAAAAAATCCCTGACAATACTATCAGAATTAATCAAAATTTAAATTTTAAAGCTGATATAGCAACAACATATTTAATGACAAATCACTTTGCTTTCTTAGACTTCAAAAGGGCTTGCGGGCAGTGAGGTGGGGTTGGAGAGGTAAGATAGAAGAACTGGAAGAATAACCACAAAACAATAGTTGTTAATACAATGAAAGGCAGTGAGAACGGGAACTAGGTTGAGTGGGAGAGCACAGAGTGGAAAAACTAGGTTTGCCATTTGAGTCCTTAATACATCTACCTTAATATATTAGTTATGTATTTTTAACAGAAAGAAAACAAATGTTAATTTGAATCCTCCAAAATCACTCAACTCTCTCTTAACTAATATTCAGAAGTCACACAGTCATTCTTAGGCTATTCTTTGAAAGCATCATCATGTTCTTTGTTATAACTTTTATAACTCAAAATATTCAGGGGCTTATATATTAAAAATGCTAGTCTCAAAAGTCACTTTTTATTCTAATTTCCAAACTATTTCATAAAGCAAATTTCTTCAGTTTAATTGGGCAAGGGGAAACGTATGGGAAAAGGAATTGTTATTATAAAATATCAACAGACACAATAAGAACATAGTAATATATTTCCTATAATTATTTCACTATAATAAAAAGTTATTTGAAAAACTATCTTATAACAATTCGCTGTAGAACATGTAAGACTGTAAAATATTCATCTGTTTGCATGGAAAAAAAAAAAGCAGCTTTTATGAATTTTTCAACTCAGAAGAGCTCAAATGTATTTGTGAATGACACACTCTAAAACTCAACTTAAATGAATTGGCTTCTGTCTTCCCTTAACTGGACACATCTGTATTTGGTATAATCATACAACATTCCCAGATTCTGGAACTCACTATAAAGGGGAAGAAATGTACTATGACTGGGAAGCAAAACAACAAACTGAAGTATACTACTAATGTAAAAATTAAAGCCTGCAATAAGTTCTCTAAATTAGGACTAAATTGAATCCATTTCAACATGCACTGAGCAGGCAAAAAAAAAAAACAAAAAACAAAACAAAACAAAAAAACCAAACCTGTGGCTTTGATATAACTATTTGAAAGACAATAATCAAAAGAATACTGTATGCCAGCATCAAACTAAAAAGCAACCTTTCACAAATTAGCTTCTATGTAATCAGCATCAAAATACAAAAAGGATTAAACACACACAAAAAAATTTATTTAAAAAAAAGTCCTCAAATCCTCAAGATTAAAGCAACAATATTTTTTAAAACATCAGACCTAAAGATTTTAGACAGGTAAAAGAGGGAAGGCACTTGTCCCTTACAATCTTTCCCTAACTTCTTTTTATTTTTATTTTCTAATTTATTCTAATAAGTACCTCCCCCCCCAAAAAAAAACATATCCACACCTCTGAGCTTTCTAGTATGATGTTCTCACGAATCCATCCTGGGCAAGATTCCAAATCAGCAAAATGAGCAAAATAATCCTAGAAAGATGTTTGTGTGTGTGGTTGTGTTGTTAGCATTTCAGGAATTGAAAATACTGCTTATGAGACATCTCCTAAGTAGAAAGAGATGAAGACATGAAAAAGGAGCGTGATATATGAATATAAATATTATTAACAAGTCTTTAAGAGTCTCACAAACACAGGACCCTAACAGTTTAAAAATATTAGGTTAAGGAAATTGAGGAATTTTCATGATATGGGGATCAAGAAACTGACCTTATAAACCAAAAAGCTTCACCTGCAGTCATAAGGCAAGAAAGGACTCCTATGATTTAACCCCAAATTTATATACGATATCCCAAGTAGATATGGAGTTCACATGAAATTTCCAAGTGACTCAGAACTAAGCAGTGGAAGAGTTAGAACATTGTGGCTCTTTTTAAGAGTTATTTATGGGGGCACCTGGGTGGCTCAGTTGATTTGGCGTCTGCCTTCAGCTTGGGTCATGATCCCAGAGTTCTGGGATCAAGCCCCACATCGGGTTGCCTGCTCAGTGGGGAGCCTGCTTCTCCCTCTCCGCCCCACTCATGCTCACACTCACTCTCTCTCTCAAATAAATAAATAAATAAATCTAAAAAAAAAAAGAAGAGTTATTTATGAGACACTTTTCTTTTGCAGTAAGTTATTAAAGACTTCTTTTATACTAATCCTAAAATCTGTCTCTAAGTCTTTTCCATGGAGCCAAATAAAACAAGCTGAATATTCTTAATATGCAATCGTAAACATCCTAGAAATCTATATAGCCCTAGCTTCATTACTTTGTAGGATCCTCCAAACCCTAGAGCAAAACACAGGTATGTGTAAGTGTACCCACCCAGACATCAGTTGATGAGTTAAACTAGATAAAATAATCTCTAAATCCCTAAGACCTTATTAAATACTTAGTTAAAAGACTTTTTTTTTAATTTAACTTATTTAAAAGTTTATTTAAAATGGGATTCTCAGGGACGCCTGGGTCCCTTGGTTAAGCTTGGTTAAGCATCTGCCTTCAGTTCAGGTCATGATCCCAGGGTCCTGGGATCAAGTCCCACATTAGACTCCCCGCTCTGTGGGGAGTCTGCTTCTTCCTCTCCTTCTGCCTGATGCTCCCCCTGCTTATGAGCTCTCTAATAAATAAATAAAATCTTTTAAAAAATAATAAAATAAAATGGGATTCTTGGGTCTCTAGGTAAATTCAGTAATGGGGCTCCCAAACTATTTCAAAATCAAACACCTAATAATTTATCTCCCCCACAGCCCTGGATGAAACTAAGTATCATATATGCCTTTAAAGAAATATAAAACTATATTCTTTCATCCACTATTCCCACTGCTGAGAATTCTTAAGGAAAAACTTAAGCAGGAACAAAATGCTATATACACAGAAGTGTTCAAAGCATCATTATCTATACCAACAAAAAATAGATAAAATCAAAGTGCCCAAAAAGGGTAGAAAGGAAAACTAAGGGGGAAAACACACACACACACACACACACACACACACACACACACACACACACACACCCTATTAAAACACATTTTGAACATTAGATAAAAGCAGGATAGTTTGGTATATTAAGGAACCAAGAGATCACAAACTATCTTTGGCTATGATTGTAATTACAGGTAATATGTAAAAGGACAATGGTTCTGTGGGTAATTTTTTTCTCTCTTCAAAATTTTCTCTGGCATTATGGCTGCATAATTTTTAAATGAAAAATGAAAAATATAGTTATTTCTATATCATCTAACCTTGACATCTAAAAAAGAATATGAACTTCCCTTCCTTTTGGGGAAGCATGTTACTGAATTTAACTTACAAGTGCCATTAACTAAATCACCCAACAGTTAAGACTACCAAAGTAGAAGAAATACTATGTCCACCTACATGGTCACAAAGCTTGCTAAATCTAAAACATGCATTTATGAACCACAAGATGCTATTTTGCTGATCTGAGACATTTTATGTCATGTGGTCTTTGTTTTGTTTACATAAAACTCCCATATTTCATTAAAACAGGTTTTGCTGACCACCAAATGTGTGGCGATTTAACCCCCTGCAATTCCCTGTGACACCAGCTGGGTATCCTAACGTCCGACTTAGTTATGACTACTTGGAGATAGCATCAGACTCCACAAGTTGAGGGCTTGGTCCCACAAGACTGCCCCACACCGCCCCTGCAACCAGTCACAAGTCCAGGTTATCATGGGTGCTTCTGACCAACAAGCTATAGATGGGAGGTTCCAAAGACCCTCTCCTTGGATTCAGCTGATTTGCTAAAGCAGCTCACAGAACTCAGGGATATACTCACTTATGTTTACCAGTTTAATAAAGGATATGATAAAGGATACAGATGAATATCCAAATGGAAGAGATGTGTAGGGCCAACTATTTAGGAAGGGGTGCAGAGCTTCCATATCCTCTCCAAGAGTACAGCTTCCCCTGAACCTCCACATGTTCACCAACCTGGAAGCTCCCTGAATCCTATACTATTGGGATTTTTATGGAAGCTTTCTCAAATAGGCATGATCACTCAACTCCACTTTCAGCCCTTCTCCCTTCTCAAGAGAATAGGAGGTGGGCTGAAAATTCTAAGCTTGGTCTTGGCATAGTCTTTGGGGTGACGAGCCTTCATCTAGGAGCCATCCAGGAACCCACCCAGAGTGACCTCATTAAAACAGAAGACACTCTTCTCACAAGGGTTTCAGAAGCCAGAGTCAAAGACCAAATATTAGAATAAAAGAGGTTATGAGTGCTCTTATCACTTAGGAAACTATAAGAGTTTTAGGGGCTCTGTGCAAGGAACTGGGGGTGGAGACCAATATGTTTTTCTATTATCTCACACATACCAACCATCAAACATTTGGAGAGAGTTCAACCCAAGAACAGCAATGGCAAAATCTAAATGGGAAGTATGGAAAGAATCCACAATCTTTAGGAAAAAAAAGAGATGGGGTAGGGAAAAGCTATAAACTGAAGTAGAAAAATCACTGGCTTCTGTCAATTAATGCTGATAAAACAATTCTTGCTGAACTCAGAATTTCCTGACCCTAGAATTTCTGGACACTCATCTAAGACTCAATACCTTTTGTCCAGTGGCAGAAAGCTGCCCATACGCTTAAGTTAAAAACTTTTTATCAGGTTGGGGCACCTGGGTGACTCCGTGGTTGGGCGGCTGCCTTCAGCTCAGGTCATGATCCCAGGGTCTGGGATTGAGCCCCACATGGGGCTCCTTGCTCAGCTGGGACCCTGCTTCTCTCTTTGCCTGCCACTCCCCCTGCTTGTGATTTCTCTCTCTCTCTCTGACAAAGAAACAAAATCTTAAAAAAAAAAAAACTTTTTATCAGGTTAACAGTAAAGTCTAGAAAGCTTTAAATCTAATTCCTGAATGCCCACTAATTACTAAGATAAACCACAGTTCAACCCAGTAATTGTTGGAAATGGAAATGGGAGATAGATGCCCATCAAATGCCCCCATCATTTCGTCAGAAATATCATCAATCTCCAATAACAACCAGGAAGGAGAATAGCTTTGTACAAGACTGGGCTTAGAATGAAAACTATAATTCTGTCGATTTAAAGACAGCATAAAGATTATAGCAGAAAAAGTTCCCTCCTTCTCCTCTGATACACATACCAAATGCGTTTTTCCCATCTTCTTTAAAATAGCAGGGGAGGGGACAGTAAGGGAACAGAGAGAAAAAGACCAAGATTTCTAAAGGGAATGTATAATCGAGGGATGGTGTCAAGGCATTAATAATGAAAACACAAAAACACCAGAAAGGACACAAAGACTGGGACCTAATATCACTGAATCAGCACATTCTCTCCTTAAGGGCAAAGTCCAAAGTGGTAGAGAAGTCAACCCTTCAGATCAGGCTGTGGCTGCAAATAAGGGGTGGGAATGGGAGCAGAGGTAGGAGGGTCATGGGTGGAAGGGTACACTCCTTTGTGAATGAGAAAGGCTGTGAAAAAGCTTCTAAAAGTAATATGGTGGTCAAACATTACAGTAAGACTAAGAATGACCATAGGTGGACTTATACTAATCCATTCACTTTTATAATTATTTACACGATTGGTTTAAAAATTAGATGAATCAATTTAAGAAAAAAAATACATATTTTATTTTTAAGTTACTTGAAAGATTCATAAATTGGAAAAAAACTCACCTGTCATGGGATCAAAGAGCTGATTAGCTTCTAAGTCTGTAAAAGTACTACTACAGACAGGACATTTGAAGGAAGCCCGGTTGGTGGAATCTCTCTCATCAGTTTCAATCCTCCGTCTCATGTGGTCCAATTTATATTTTACCACATTAACAAGAGTGCGATAATTAATAAAGTAGTAGTTATGGCGAGTGGTTTTCCCATCTGCAGCAGTCTCTACCCTCATTCTGCATTTGATGAACTTGTCTCCCTTTAAATTATTCAAAACTGATCGAAGTTGCTTCCGATCAAACTTGAGCAGCTCCAGCATATCCTCCTCTTTGACACAGGGGTTCCGGATCAAGATGTCCAAGGCCAAAGCATGCTCAATGCCATAAAACCCCCGGATCACATACTTGGCTAACCTCTTCAATGCTGCAGGAACCTCGGTGAGGACATCAGGATCTGCCATCTTTAGCAGCGAACTTCAACTTTAAATAAACCAAATTCAGAAAAAAAGAGATTAGTTAGGCATAAGGACATAGCAATCATTTCAAATCTAGAATAATCAACCCATTAGGTAGCTGGCAGCTACCACCCTTGAAATGCCACAAAGGTACTCAAAACATTGTTTTAAAAGACTCACAATGTCTAAGCTTTAAAACAGAGAATAAGACTTTTCTCTAGAGTACAAAGATTACACTTAAAAAGCTTGACATATTTCTTAAATGTTAATTTTTACGATCTACAGTGCTTGATTCTAAAAAGTAACTTACTACTTATAGCAATGATATATTGTATCAAGCCCACTTTATTTCAGAAAGAGGGGAAAAAAAGATAAATGAGGTCTCACTACCGTTAATGCTATAGATCTTCGGGAATGAGGTAAACCCCTGAGAAACTTAGCAGACAGCATATCCTTAAAGTGTCTTTATTTCTTGAGTAAAATTTTTCTAACAAATCTATTCAGGGTCTTTTACATAATCATGCTCTCACAATAAAATCACAAAAAGCCAATAAACACATAAGTAATCCCCGGATGAGTGTTTGGCAAAATTACTGTTATAAATCTGAAAGAAATTAACACTTAGAGCCAGATAGCTTTACCAACCTTGCAAAGTTAAACCTGATGACCAATTAAGTAAACAGTCCTTAAATTTAAAAAAAAAAAAAAAAAAAAAGCCCAAGATACCCTTAAGTACTGGATCCCTTCGTGCAGGACAAAGCAGAGGCTAACTGTACCCAATTCTCATGTCATGACCCAGAAGACTGTCTTCTACAAGTCCAAACTGGCATGGGCTAGACTCACGTGGCTGTTTAAAAAAAAAAGCCTATGCTTTGGAATTCAATTAGCCTGCATTTTAGCAGCTATATGATCCTGAACAAATCCCTTAAACAACTTTACATTTTACTCTGAGAAATAAGGATAATATCAATTACCTAAATGAGGCTACTGTGGTGAATAAATGAGAATATTAACCAATATGCTTATTAGAAGTACTTGTTGATAAGGATAGCTTCCATATTGATTTAGTATGTCTCATACTAGAAATGACTAGGCTACCTACACACGCTACATCTAGTGAAATTTCCCTACACTATAGAGAAATTCTTAACAGAGACATCCCACTGAACTGTTTCAGTGGAGAATTATATTCTGTTATTACCACTAGGTTCTATCGAAACTTTTATTTATAATCAGTGGTTATCAATGAAATCAGACTTAATAGCTTTTTTAGAATATTTTTAGATCCACCGTACTATACTATCAAGATATTCCTAAACAACCAATCTATTTTGGGGGAGAAATACAATGTCCTATGTGTAATAAAGAAAAAGGAAAGTCAATTATAATATTTCAGATTGTAAATAATCAAGCGTGGCTATATACAGGAGATAAAGCAGCACCTAGATCCTGAGGTCCTAGAACCTTCCTGTCATCCCAACACTTAAGGATGCTGAGCAACTACCTGGGTTCAGCACCGGAATAGCATCATAGCAACTGGGTACATTTTGTTCTTCTTTCCAATTTGACCTATACATTGTACTTGATCCCAGTTTTTTGTTTGCTTGTTTTACATGTCAACAGTTGGCAGAACACAACACATAACCTCTGAAATATCCAAAAGACCAAATATGGCACACAAACGTCAAAATAAATTACTTTTTCAGTATTATTTCCTACAGTTATATTGGCCTCCCTGGCCTCTCACCCCATACATTCCATTTTCTAGACCAGTGATTTTCAACCCCGGCTGTAAAGCAGAATCATCTGGGGAGCATTTAAAAATACCCATCCTGGGCCCCACTCCCAGAGATTCTGTTTCAGCTGGTCTGGGAGAGCCAGACTAGGCATCATGTTATTATTTTTTTTTTAAGATTTTATTTATTTATTTGACAGACAAGATCACAAGTAGGAGAGAGGCAGGCAGAGAGAGGAAGGGAAGCAGGCTCCCTACCAAGCAGAGCGCCCAATGTGGGGCTCGATCCCAGGACCCTGGGATTATGACCTGAGCCAAAGGCAGAGGCTTTAACTCACCAAGCCACCCAGGTGCCCCGGCATCATGTTATTTTAAAAGCTCTTTAGGTGACTCCAGTACACAGAAAAGTCTCTGACCACTGTTTCAGACAAATTTGGTGGGTCGCTATTACGTGTCCTGCCAATGCACATTATCATTTTGCCTGTTTCCTTTGCCTGAAACGCCTGAGGGGTCCCTAAAGATTTGAGCAAGGGAGTGTTATGAGGCACCCTGCAGGACAATAGTTCTGGGTTTTGAATCCCAGTTCCACCATTTCCTAGACTGTGACCCTGGAAAATTCTGTTTCCTCATATACAAAAGTGACTGACAGCACCTTCCTCATAGATTTGAAGTATGGATTAAATGAGATAATTCAGGTAAAGTGTTCTGCTTTCAGGGCTGGAATCATAAGAGTACCATTAAATACTGGCATTGATAATAAGACCCTCTATTAGGAAAGTGACTCTTAGAACAATAAGAGAAATGAACTGAAGTATTGAAGATGGAGGCACTGAAAGAAATATTAGGAGCCAAAGTAACCAAACCTAAACTAAGGAAGATAGGGCAGGATGAATGAAATTTATTATAGAAACAAAATTAAAAGAATCTGATAATAAGTTGAAAATGGAGTAACAGAGTAGGAAAATTTTAAGTAGTAATTCGGGTTTTTTTCTTTTTTTACAATATTTTTTATTGGTAAAATACAAATAATGTATAATTTATCAATTAACCATTTTTAAGTACACGGTTTAGTATTAAATATAATCATAATGCTGTACAATCACCACCACCCATCTCCATAACTCTTTTCATCCTGTAAAAGTGAAACACTACACCCATTAAACAATGACATATTTAATATTATTAAATAATAACATATAGCTATTTGCTTTGAGCCAGTGTAGCTAGGAAGAGAATACTGCTACTGTGAAAAATGGGCTAACACCCGAAAAAGGAAGAGGTTCGTAAGAAATGAGGCATTCACTTTTAGATGCTTGTGTGTCTGAGGAAATAGAAGGGAATAGTCCATAAGGATGTCCAGCAGGTAGCTGAACAAAATAAAGTGAAGCTCAAAGAAGGCAGCTGTTCAGCTTATCTCTAAATTCTAAAATCATCCTTCCTGACCATTTTGTTCTCTCCTCTGCAGACCTCTACTTCCCCACTTAAGATGAATCTCCTACTCAGTCTTTGGATTTGTTAAGTTACTTAAGTCAGAGGTCTCAAACTGACAGCCTCTGTCACATTGTTTGACCCAAAGAACATTTTGAAAATTTTCTGAATTAGTTGTCAACCCTGAAAAATTGTTAAATTTCACATAAATTTCCATTTTAAGCTTGAAAACTGGAAATATCTAAGGAAAAAAGTGAGACCGCGTTCCCACACGAAACAATAACCTGAAGCTGAAGAGAACAGTTGACAGTTTTAAACACGGAAGGAGACTGGATGGTCTCTGCAGACTTTTGGAAGTATGACCTTATAGCACCAACTTCTGCTTCTTCTTTTTAGACTCAGAGTCCATCAGTCAACTCCTAGCCTCACCCACCTCCCTACCCATCCAGACCCCCAAAGGCAAGTTGGTTTTGTTTTTGAACCATGTTTTCTCATCATACAAAAATTTAGACAGGCATAGGCACAGAGTTGGAGAAACAAAGTTGAAATGAATGCTTTCTCTGCACTGTTTATCCTTGTCAGCCTCATCTCCAGGCACACTGTTCTCTCAATTCCATGAGCCACGCATGGTTTCTCCATCACCAGGCCTGGAAGAAACAGCACATGCTGTTCTTTATGCCCACAAAGCTAAGCTCAAACTCCTTCACATATAAAATGACATTTCTCAGAGAGACCTTCCCAGATTCCCCTTGGTAGCTTAAAATGTTCCCCTTTCACACAGAGCTCTTCCCCTTTCTTCCTTGAAGTGAGCAGATTTGTACTTTCTTCATGTCTCTCTCTTGTTCACCACTTTGCAACATCCAGCCAAGCTAATCAAGCACTTTCATAAAACTTTCCCTAAGTCGGGCGCCTGGGTGGCTCAGTAGGTTGAGTGTCTGCCTTCGGCTCAGGTCGTGATCCCAGGGTCCTAGGATCGAGCCCCACATCGGGCTCCCTGCTCAGTGGGGAGCCTGCTTCTCCCTCTCCCTCTGCCTCCTGCTCTCCCTGCTTGTACTCTCTCTCTCTAATAAATAATAATTAAAAAAAAAAAAAAAAAAAAACTTTCCCTAAGTCTCCTAAACACGTGTTCATCCAATATGCCCACCCCGCCAGCTTCCACCCTCCCCATACCCAGTTCACTTCCTCCACTGCTGCTTCCAGAGTAGAAAAAGACAGGCTACTGAAAACCCTCACCTTAAACTTCAAATGGCTTTAAGCAGGAGGGGACAGGCTCAAATTCGCTATTTTAAAAGATTATGCTGACTACAGGATGTGAAATACAGGAAAAAGAAGTAGATGCGGGAGTCTAGTTAGATTATTTCAGTATACCACTATTCCAGTTCTAGAAGAACTTGGATCCTATACGACTGTGATTTTTTTCAGTTACCATGTTTCATGGTATTTTCCACACCTTCACACACAAAGCGGCATATCACCGCAAAACCTGTGGACCAGATGCCCTCCAAGAACTCGGTTCAGTAATGTTCTCTCCTTCCCACTGACAGACCCCGAGCCCGTAAATTCCCTCGGAATGTGCCAGGTGAGTCCTGGGGCCACACTCGGCACATCCAAGCCCGTCCTACCCGAGGTCGCACACTAGCCGCTCCGGGGTCAATGGTTCTTTGGAGGACCAAATCAAGAGAGTAGCTAAGGGGAGGCGGGTAGCTAAGGAGAAAGAGGGGGAAAGAGAGGAAAATCCTGAAATGCGACGCGGACTAGGGAATCGAGAACAAGGAACAGGTAACAAGGTTTACCAAAACGAATCCTCGAACACTCCCACTAGAGCTTCCCTCAGCGCCTCAACTACCGGCTTAAACGAGCCACACCACTTGTGCGACAAAGAAAACGCCTGATTCCTGCGACCGGCTTTGGAACCCACCCACCACTTTTTTAACCAGGCCAGCCAATCAGCACAGTGAGGCCTTCAATCAAGACAGGCACGCCCTGACTAGCCAATGAAATTGAAGGTTTTCCCTTCCATACCCAGCTCTGGTTGGCCTACCATCCCGGAACAGGCGTTAACTCCAGGCTGTAGCAAGATGGCGTCCCTGGATCGGGTGAAAGTACTGGTATTGGGAGACTCAGGTGAGCGATTTAATCCACCTTTAGGGCTCCCGATACTTTTTGAGTTATCCGATAACCCTCTTCCTTCACTATTTTTCCGCTCCCGCAACAATCTGGCTCCGGCCGCGGCTGAAAGCCCTCTCAAGGTCTAAAAACTACACTTCCCAGAGGACTTCTCTGTACTTGAGGAAGGTGGCGTTGCGCGGGTGGGGCGGGATTGGGGGGCGCGGAGGCCCGGCCTTTCCCCGCCTTCGCAGCTTTCCAAGTCGGTCTCCCTGGCGACCACAGCCTAGCTTGTATTGTCAGTTCCTTTGTTTTAAAAGATATGCGGACATTGAGTATTGTATCAGGCGCTGTGAAGTTGGGGCCCTGCCTTCAAGAGATTTTGATCACTAAGGAATTCAAACATGCACTAAGAAGAATGATACTGTTCCAAATGCTTTACGTATATCAATTCTTTTAACCTGATAGCAGCCCTATTAACCCCATTTTACAGATGAAAAAAGTGAAGAGGAGAGAGGTAAATGACAGAACCTCCCACGCACTTAAAACACTAAGCCATATTATGAAATGAAATATTGGGTGGTAGTCCTATTTTACTCTCAACTGGGTTTCTTGATTTCTTTGTTCTCTGTAATCCTAAATGAAAACCTATCATGTGCTAGGTTGTAAGAGCAATTAAGATAAAGCCATATTATGAAACAGGTGGGATTTAATGTTGAGCTCAGTTAAATCCTAGTGTTAAAATTCTTCTTTTGACACCTTGGACTTTTGAGAACTAAAATTGAAGTCTACATTTCCTCCTCCTGCCTGTCTACCCTCTTTTTTTTTTTTTTTTTTTTAAACCATAACTTTCACTTCTGTGCTCTTTAAGAACTTGGAATAAATGCTAACCTTGCATTTCATAGATGTGATTTTCTGGAGTTGACCTGTGAATATGTTCTGTGAGCAGAGACATTGTACCAGATGCTTGAAGGTGGAGAGAATATACCCCAAACAGCTTGAAAACTAGCCTTACAGACTGTGTACAATTGTGGAGAGGAGGAGGTTAAGAACATTTCCACATTGCCTGAAGATTATTTGCATTGCAAAATATTTTATAGATAGCATTATTTAATATTCTGTTAAGAAAGTTGCATTATGAAATTCTATGAATATAATCCATTTTGTCAACTCCAGTTCTTTAGCTTGAAGTGGTGCTGAAATTGTTTTAATGAAGTCACTCAGTTTTATATAAATGAATAAAGTAATGATGATCTAAAGGGACTTGGCACCAAGTAAAATTCGAGACTGGAATCCAGAGCTAACATGGTTCATGAACCTGAAGTGGTGTTCTTTTTCACTTTTAATTCGCTTTTCTATTGCATCTAACAAGCCCTTGATGTTACAGATTGTTGGAACTAGTCAACTTTTTCTTTTTCACAAAAATACTTAAGTACCTGCTACACAGCAGGCACTATAGTAAGTGCTGAGGCTGTGGAATCAATGCATTACATAACAGGGTTGAATTGGCTGCTGCATTAAATGTGGAAAAGTGATCAGGCAGTTAGTAAGCTTTTCTTTTTCCTTATAGTTTAGCTGTAAAATAGAAGACATAGTCATGCCCACTTGATTGATCTTATCACACATTCATGGTTGTTAGGTATGTGTGCTGTCAGTTATTACCTTTTTATCAGTTCCCTTTTAACATTAATTTACTGACAGGTAAGGATATACTTTTTACACTTCATCTGCCTTTGTATTTAAACTTCAAAGTTGACTTTTGAGTAAAGGCTTATTTCCCCTGTGAAATTTTGAGGAGTTCATAAATATATAAAAGAATGACTTGAAGGGCACCTGGGTGGCTCAGTGGGTTAAGCCTGCCTTCAGCTCAGGTCATGGTCTCAGGGTCCTGGGATTGAGCCCTGCATCCGCCTCTCTGCTCAGCAGGGAGTCTGCTTCCCCCTCTCGGTCTGCCCCTATGCCTACTTGTGATCTCTCTCTCTCTGTCAAATAAATAAATAAAATCTTAAAAAAAAAAAAAAGAATGACTTGAAATTTAGAGACGTGGTTTGTATCCCCTAGAAATATTTGATAATTTAGTAAGGAATCCTCAAAGTCTAACTAATACACACATATTTTTTTCCTCTTTGTTCTTTCAGAGATAAGGGATGAGCTTAGCACATTACCAACAATTATATTTGAAGCTGGTATTTATTTAATTATTTTGGACCTTTTTTCCCCATGCAAATCAAGTGCATTCTTTTGATCTAATTTGGTTGTTTGGTGAAGACAGAATTAGTACCTCCCAAAATTCTTAAAGAAATTAATATTTAGCCAATTTTCCTGGCACTTCCATTGTTCTTACTCTTGACAGTCTATCCAGTGTCAGTCAATTCTTACCATTCACAGCAGTTAATTCGTGGAGAACCATACAGTATTACTGCATAGATCCATTTACTGACACGGTTATGCTTAACTGGAAGTTCAAGGCTTTCATCAGACTGATAACTAAGTTCTTAGATACATGCCTCCATCATAAACAGCCTATATGCAAACACGGAAATCAACAGTATGTCCTAAGGTCACAGATATTAGATGCAGTGCAGTAGATACAAAGAGCCAAATTTGAATACTCAAAAACCTTAAATGTCGGTATTGAAAAATATAAAAAGAATTAAAGGGAAACCTGGGAAAATACTGGATTCAATTACATGAGACAGCTAATATAGAAAGAAGTTATGTAAATTGATAACACCAAAAGCCATTAGGTAAATGGGCAGAGAACATCAACAGATAATTCGTAAGAGAAGAAATATAACTGATTAATAAAAGTAGGTGTAATGTAGATCTTTACCAGAAGGTAAAGAAATGCAGACTAAAGCAAGATGTCACTTTTTTCTTTTGTCAAATTAACACAGTTGAAAAAGCAGCTACATACATACTGTTGAGGTGCAACAGGACCTGCAGGCTTATATGTCTGGCTGGTAACAAAGTAACCAGATGAAAGTTGTCAACATATATCAAGAAGTTGAAGTGTTCATTGCCTTTTACATACTAATTTTGCTTCTGGGAAGGTATACTAAGGAAATAATTTGAATTTGAAATGAAAATTGAAACAGTCCTCTCAGCGTAACAAAAAATGTAAAACACCCTAAATATCTAATAGGGAATTGTTAATATCTAAGAGGGAATGGTTATATAAATTGTTGTCTACTCTCTGAACTACTGTGGAGACATTAAAAATGTTTGTGAAGATCCTGTAATAACATGGAAAATTTTAGCTACTAAATAAATACTAATTAAGGCCCTGTTCTGAATACTGGAAATAAAAACGATGAGTAAAACCCAGTCCCAAACCTCAAAGAACTTAAGAGAGTGGATAAAACCTTAAAGAAGTGTAATAATGTGTTTTCTGTGCTTTGTAGAAAAATGTACAGGATACAGTGGAGACCCAGAGGATGGTGGATGGTGTCCTTAGTTCTATCTCTGTGGAATTCAAAAGGACTTTATAACTAGAAAGATGCTGAGTCTTGAAAGATTAATTCACCAGGCCAATGAGGAAGGGGAAGTGAAGGGGGAGAATGGGGAGGATGTTCCAGATAGATCCAGCTATTCAAGCAAAGGTGTAAATTGTATTGTTTTTAAGTACACCATGTGCATATTCATAGTAACAATGTGCTTTTGGCGAAACCCTGCTTGTGGTATTAAATAAACTTACATGTTCCTCATGGGGCTCTACAGGCAATTTTTTCTTTTTTAAAAAAATTCTTTCCAGATTGTCTCTGAATACAACTTTTTATAATAAACATAACTTGTAGGTTCATACACGGTAATGCACACAAAGAGATGGTCTAAATTTTTGATACAACTAGTATTGCATAAACAATCACCAACTATGCTTGTTATCATGGCACCCCAAGATGCTGTTAATTGATTGATACAGGTATACAGAAGAATTCATTCTCTTCCCTATTCACACAGATGTCCTAATGCTATATCTGGCATTAATAACTACATTACCGTGAGCCCAAGGGATCTACAAGAAAATAGGGTGCTGCCTTAGAGGAGGGACTGGAGTGTTTCTCTTTTTCCAAATGGTTAAGTCTGAGCCAAGTTGTTGGCTGCCTTTTAAAAATCAGTATATGAGAAAACTAGAGTGTCTATAGAATTGTGAAATGGTGAATCCCTGTCACTGACTGTATTCAAGCACAATATGAGAGAACCACTGTCTTTAATCATCTTCCTTTTATCATTAAAGCTTATTAAATGGTTGGTACAGTGTAACCATCCTTTAAACAACCATACTTTATATATCATTATTACTGACATATGTTCAGACTTACTTTTGTCATAATAAATATTTCAGCGTATCTCTTGTATGACTAGGGTTCTTTTATCTTTTACAGGTGTTGGGAAATCTTCACTGGTTCATCTTCTGTGTCAAAATCAAGTACTGGGAAATCCGTCGTGGACTGTGGGCTGTTCAGTAGATGTCAGAGTATGTGTTTCTGATATTTTAGTTTTTCTGTAGTCGTATTAAAGATACGTCCTTCAAACTACATGATCGAATTACAGTACTGTAGTCAAAATTAATAATAATAGCTGGGCTTTATTAACTACCTTCTCTGTTCTAGATACTATGCCAAATGCCTTACATGTCTTTTCTAACTTAATCTTTTTAAACTGTGAGGTATAGTTGCAGAAACTAAGGCATAGAGAAATAAAGTATCTCAATCAAGTTGACTCAGTGCAAAAAAGCAAAATCAAGATTTGATCTTAAGTAGTCTTAATCCAGTCTACAGCCGGTATGGACCCAGGTATACACCCTGAATGGACCCGATCTTGTCTAAATAGTGTTAATCCAGAGAGTTCAGTTTTCACTGCTGTGCTATATATCTAGAGTTCACTTAACACACTCCCTAAATAATTCTATCTAATTCTTTGGCACTAAGACAGACAACTTTTGGCTAGAAATATATGTAAAGGCAAAAGCTTCTGGAGCCTTAGGTCTAGGTCTTCTGTTCCACTTCACATTTGGGAAACTCAGGTGCAGTGTCCACCAAATTAACCATCTTTGCAGATACTGTTGGTCTTTGCTAATCCCAGCTAGTCCTTTTCGAATGTCTCTTCTGCTAGCATACATCTCTCCATTGAGTTAAGAAATAAATAGGGAAGGAATGATAATTAGCTCAATTGACAATTAGTTTCTTTTAGTTCTTTGAAGCTCTTCCACAGATTGTGACTTACATTGCTGCTGATTGGAAATCTTTTGTCAGCCTAGTTACTCCTTTTGAAGGTAATTTCTTCTATTTGCTTTTAGAAGATTTTTTTTAGATGTTCTGTGGTTTTACTAATATATGTCTAGATATGGGTTTGTTTTTAGTCATCCTATCAGAAGGTTGTGCCTCTCAACAACTGTCTTCATTTTTCAGAATTTTTAGCCATTATCTATTGTCTTCCCTCATTCCCTCTATCCCCTCCTTTTGCACTTCTATTAAATTTTTGTCCTGTATGTCTTAATTGTACTTCCATGTTTTCTGTTCTTTATTTATCCTTTGTGTATTCTGGATCATGTGCTCATATCTGCCTTCCAGTTAATTAAGAATCTCTTCAACTATGTCTAATCTACTTTTTAATATATGCACTAAGTTTTTCATCTTTTTAACTGTAATTTTTTATCTCTAGATACTCCTTTTGGTTCTTTTTCAAATGTCAAGATTTTTCACAATATCCTGATCTTTCATTATGGCTTTACTTTTTATTTTAATCACTTTCAACATACTATTATATGGTTTCTTTTGGATTATTATTTTTTTTTTCTGAGTGAGTCTAGGTATTCTAACGTGCTTTGTATGCCAACCATGTTTCTTGAAAAATGTGTCTCTTTGTATGGTTTATAATTCTTTGAAGATGATCAGTTCTTCAGCAGAATTTTTTTTCCCTCTTCTCTGTAGAAGTTCTGTGTGCTGTGTTGTGGAAGTATGGTACTTTTTCATTTCTGTTGGCTCCAGAGCCCTAGGGATTTTAGTGGTACTTGAAATTTCTAAGCCAAGAGTTTCCATTCCATCTAGATAATGTATATTCTCCAAATACTTGATTAGAGTACAGGCCTGTGGTTTCCATTTTTTTGTGGACCTTTTATTCTGTACCAACCCTACCTAGGGTCCCTGACAGAAAGTTTTTCCTGCTTTCCTGAGCCAGTGAATGGTTTTTCCTACTCTCTTTTACTGCCTGGGCCAGATTTCTTGACGGGAACTGTCATCTGGTCTTTCTCACTCACCTATGTATATTCTTGCCTTAAAAGCCAGAAAACAGATCTCTATTCCTGGACGGGCACTAAAACTCCAGGGACTGGCCCCTGAAGCTATCTCTGAATCTAGGTCAGTTCCTACTTCTCACTCTGTTTTTAAGTTCTTTTCTAGCATCTGAGTATTTTCCTTTCTTTTTCTTGAGCTTGTCCTCTTTATTTTTAAAAAACATTTTTATGGCATTTCTATGAATTGGAAGTCAGAATGTCTGTGAATGTCTGTGTCCTTTCAGCCTGCCATGTCCCCAAATTCTTAGCTGTAGAAGAAAACAAATACTAGATAATAAATTCAGTTGGCAACTTGTCAATAGCAAGTTCTGGACAAAATTTCCTTATGGACTTTCCTAAATCCCTTTCTGTGAGAGAGCACAACATTGAAAAGAAGAGAGACATGAAAAGACATTTCTCCAAAGAATATATACAAATGGCCAACAGACACTTGAAAAATGCTCAACATCACTCAGCCTCAGAGAAATCGAAATCAGCACCGCTATGAGATACCACCTCACACCAGTCAGAATGGCTAAAATTAACAACTCGGGAAACAACAGATGTTGGTGAGGCCTTGCATAAAGGGGAACCTTTGTACAGTGTTGGTAGGAACGCAAGCTGGTGCAACCACTCTGGAAATCAGTATGGAGGCTCCTCAAAGAGTTAAAAATAGGGGCACTTGATGCAACATGGGGGGTTAAGGGGGTAGGAGAAGAATAAATGAAACAAGATGGGATTGGGAGGGAGACAAACCATAAGTGACCCTTAATCTCACAAAACAAACTGAGGGTTGCTGGGAGGAGGGGGGTTGGGAGAAGGGGGGTGGGGTTATGGATATTGGGGAGGGTACGTGCTATGGTGAGTGCTGTGAAGTGTGTAAACCTGGCGATTCACAGACCTGTACCCCTGGAGATAAAAATATATTATATGTTTATAAAAAATTTAAAAATTAAAAAAAAATTTAAAAATAGGGGCACCTGGGTGGCTCACTGGGTTAAGCCTCTGCCTTTAGCTCAGGTGATGGTCTCAGGGTCCTGGGATCGAATTCCGCATCGGGCTTTCTGCTCAGCGGGGTGTCTGCTTCCCCCTCTCTCTCTGCCTTTCTCTCTGCCTACTTGTGATCGATCTCTCTCTCTCTCTCTCTCTCTGTTAAATAAATAAATAAAATATTAAAAAAAAAAAATAGAGCAACCCTACAACCCAGCAATTGCACTACTAGGTATTTATCCAAAGGATACTAACATAGTGATTTGAAGGGGCACATGCACTCCAATGTTTATAGCAACGATGTCCACAATACCCAAAATATGGAAAGAGCCCAGATGTCCATCAACACATGAACAGATAAAGAAGATGTGTTTTATATATATACGTGTGTGTGTGTATATGTGTGTGTATTTATGTGTATATGTATATATGTGTGTGTATATATATGTGTGTGTGTATACACGCGCACACCACACACACAATGGAATATACTCAGTCATCCATTTGCAATTCTATAAAAGGAACTAGAGAGTATCTGTCATTTTAAGTGAAAAAAGTTGAAGAAAGACATATGATTTCACTCATACATTGCATTTAAGAAACAAAATAGATAAACATAGGGGAAAGGAAGGAAAAATAAAATAACATGAAGCGAGAGGGAGGCAATCCATAAGAGACTCTTAACTTTAGAAACATACTGAGGGTTGCTGGAAGGGAGGTGAGTGAGAAGAAGGGGTAATTGGGTTATAGGCATTAGGGAGGGCACTTGATATTATGAACACTGGGTGTTAGATGCAATTGATGAGTCACTAAATTCTACTCTGGTAACTGATAAAACAATGTATGTTAACTAAATTGGATGTAAATAAAGAATTTTAAAAAAAGAAATTCCTGGGGCAGTTCCCATATGCCTTTTGCTTCCTCAAGAGTGACCTTAGACTAATCAGTTTACTTCTCTGAGCCTCAGTATATCTTCTGCAAAATAGGGGTAAATTATATCTGCTTTAGCTAGCCTACAGATTTGTAGGTGATGTTATACTGTGACTGATTTTACCAGAATGAGTATGGCACTCAATGACTCCTGTAAAGCCAGCTGGCCTGAATTGCGTTATTGTCAAAGAATGGGGCATATGGAGGTGAAAGTTACCCTGTTTTTGTTAACTTTTCACTATGTCTTAGGCTTGTTGGTCTCTGTCCTCCATCTTTGAGAAGAATGCATTTCTTGAATGACGACATGAATAAAAGGCATTTTTAAATGATAATCTTAAGGAAAGTTGCCATAGACATGTGAATTGTTTTAACTATTGCTATAATAAAGTGAACAGTTCTTTCCTCTAGCAAGAATGATTAAATCTGATAAAACCATTACGTAAATAGCTTGGAAGAACACTTTCTTCTGTAGCAGCTTTAAATTGCAGTTACAGCTTCTGTGTTATTGAAACCTGAGAGAAGATATCTCCAGAATCCTTTTAGATCCATGAATACACTTTCTTCAAAACTCTTAGGAACAATTGCCCCATTTAGCTCATTTCACATCTAAGAGCCAACTAAAAATAGAGCTGATAAAGGTGATAATGTAATTGTTTAATTTGAAGTACTGGGTGAACTAATGAGCTTAATGTATATACTCAGTAATTACTAACATTTTGGATTTAGTATGTAGTGGAGAGGTATTCATACTGAATTGAAGGGAAAAGAGAAAAGTTTTATTTTGCAGTATTCCTTATTCATTACTCTTCTAATTTTGTTGCCCCAAGTCTAATGGGACTAATATAAATGCATGGCTACTCTTTTTTTTTTAAAGCTTTTTTTTTCTTTTTTTTTAAGATTTTATTTATTTATTTGACAGAGATAGATCACAAGCAGGCAGAGAGGCAGGCAGAGAGAGAGAGAGAGAGAGGGAAGCAGGCTCCCTGCTGAGCAGAGAGCCCGATGTGGGACTCGATCCCAGGACCCTGAGATCATGACCTGAGCCGAAGGCAGCGGCTTAACCCACTGACCCACCCAGGTGCCCCTGGCTACTCTTAATTATAAAAATAAGACTTACAGAAACTAATCTTTTCACAAATTATAAATAAGGAAATTGACTTGTCATTTCTAGTTCACTTTAATGGGATTTTAACTTTCTAATTTACACATTGCATACAATCAATATTTATTGACTTTCTCGTTGGGCAGCATAATAATGTGCAAGCACTGAGGAGAAATTAAAAAAGAAAAGATAATCTCTATCCTCTCCAAGAATGTGAAGTAATGTCTAGTAGGTGGGATAAAGTTTATATATATGAATGATTTTAGAAATAATAATACAAATGACTAATATTTCTTAGTGCTTACTTTGGCTAGGCACCCATTTTACATACTAGTTCATGTAATTCCCATAACAACCCTTCAAGGGAGGTACTGATATTGCCCCTATTTGATACATGAAGCAGTGGTGGTACAGACAGAGTTGTTAAATGTCTTGCTCAAGGTCACATTGCTAGTAAGTGATAGGGTTGGGATTCAAACTCAGTCAGTCTGGTTAAAGAGCCTGTGCTCTTGGGTACTGCTCTGTACTGCCTCTTGTTCCAGAGTGGTATTAAGAAAAAAGTATTCCACTGCTATTACATACAATAACCACTAGAGTAATGTGGCAATTTAAATTTAAATTAACTGAAATGAAAAATTTAGCTCCTCAGTTGAGCTAACCACATTTGAACTGCCCAACAGACACATGTTGCCAGTGGTTACTATACTGGACATTTCTATCATTACAGAAGGTCCTGAGATAGCACTGATAGAGAATATAAGTGTTAACAGCAGCTCAAGAGAAAAAGTGATATGCTTATAAAGAATGGAAAATTATAGGGACACCGAGGTGGCTCAGTGGGTTAGGCTTCTGCCTTTGGCTCAGGTCATGGTATCGGGGTCCTGGTATCGAGCCCCACATCAGGCTGTCTGCTCAGCGGGGAGCCTGCTTCCTTCTCTCACTCTGCCTGCTTGCTTGTGATTTCTCTCTCTCTGTCAAATAAATATATAAAATCTTTTTGTAAAAAAAAGAATGGAAAACTATATTGGGTGTTAATGACTGAATGGACTATTCCTCAAGAAGAGGGATATATATATATTATAGGTAAAGAAGAAGGAAATGATAATAAATTTAGTTCTGGACATGATGAAGGGAAAGATCTATGAGCTATCCAACTGAAACTGTCCAGAAGGCATTCAGAGATGAGGTAGGGAAGTTCAAGAGAGAATTATGAGTTGGAATCATCTGCATGGTAATAATCCCAGACTTTGAGAGTTGATGCGTTTTTCCAGAAAGCAAATTTAGAAGGAGAAGAGCTGAAGGAAAACCTTGGGGTATATTTGGAGAGTTGTAGATGGGAAGAGGGGTCAGAGAAAGATTGATCAAAGAGGTAAGAGGTGATGAAATACCAGAAGAGCAAAGGGAGATGAGAATTTTATGAAGGAAGGATTGAGTTTTGTTAATGAAATGCTATAGACATATGAGGAGTTAGAGAGAAAAAAGAATTGGTAGTAATGAAGTCATTGCTGACCTTTGAAATGTGATGGAATATAAGTAGCAGAAACCAAATGATGTGAATAGGCAGTGAGGAAATAGGTTTAAATCAATTTTGCACAAAGTAGAGGTTAAATAAAGGAATGAATGGGTACAGAATACAAGAGAAAAGTAACTTTTTAAAAAATAGGGGATATGAGTTTGGCTAAAAGCAAAGTAAACTTACTGGAAAGGAAGAGGCAATCAGTAGTAACCGTTATATTATTCATTCATTCATTCGTTCGTTTAGTACGTATATTGCCTACCTGCTAGGTATCAGACACAGCAAGGAATTGGAGGTATAGCAGTAAATTAGACGAGTTCAATTCCTACTCCTCTAGTACACTCTCCTAGTTGCTCTTTTTTATTCTTGTTTCTTTTCTACCAACTCTCTCCTAAGACCTCCTGCCTTCTTGCAGGCATACATACTAAAACCATACTATTAGAGAGCATCTACAGCATCCAGTGTTCTTTCTGGATGTCTATCATTTTCTTTACTAAATTTCTTTCTGCTTTTTATTTACTTATTTTGGGAAGGGGTACAATATACTTTATTGATGTTACATGACCCTTCTTTAAGGGGTCTGGGATGGAAACTGTAAAGAGGTCAGGAGATTCCCCATGTGTTGGGGGGTGAGGTAGGGCAAGGACTCCTCATCAGCTGAGGGCCTCTCTCTTCCTGTTGCTGTCACTGGGTCTGGTGGTCCAGGGAGCTCTTATTCCTTAGAGGCCATATGGACCATAAGGTCCACCACCCCACTGCTATAGCCAAATTCATGGTCATACCAGGAAATGAGCTTGCCAAAGTGGTCATAGAGGGCAATGCCAGCTCCAACTGTGATACATAGTATGAAAGGTGTTAAGGATCACTCTTAAGGTGTTGGCCCTTTAAGTAATTGGAAGGATGAAATTGCCATTTACTAGGAGAAAAACAGGCTTAAGGGGAAGATCGGGAAATTATTTTCAGGTATGTTAACTTTGAGATGCCTATTAGACATCCAAATTCTTGTCTGGTGGATATGGTAGCCTGAAGTTCAAGGGACTAGTCCTGTCAGGATATAAATTTGGAATTCATCAACATAATGATCACATTTAAAATCATAAGATTAGATGACATTGTCAAGAGAGTCAGTAATAAAAGAGAAGAAAAGAGATCCAAGAACTCAACCTTGGATTACAATTAGAGGTCAGAGAGGTAAAGACAACCCAATGGAGACTGAAAAGGATTTAGCCTGTGAAATGGGAAGAAAACCAGGAGAGTGTGATAACGTGGAAGCTAAGTGAAAAAAGTACTGCAAGGCATAGGAGTGGTTAGTTGTATCAGATGGGAGAGTAAAATGAAAACTGCTCATTGATCACAGGATTTAGTAACATGGAAGCCATTGGTGACCTCGATAAGGAATGTTTCAGTGGATAATTGGGGCACAAGTGTGGTAAGAATGAGTTCAAAAGAGAATGTAAGGGAAAGAATTTGAGACTGTTGAGAATAGACAACTCTCTAGAGGGCTTTTGCTGTAAAAAGAAATAGAGAAGTGCTATAATAGCTGGAAGAGGACATGAGGTCAAGAGAAGGTTATTTTAAGATGGGAAAAAAATATGTTTGTATATTGGTGGAAGTCCTTCAACAGAGTGGGAAACTTTGATGATAAAAAGGAGAATTGATAGAACTACACCTTTGATAAGAAAAAGGTGATGGGATCTCATGCATAAGAAGAGGGTTTGGCCATGAGGACATAGTTTATCTGTAATGGCTGAGGGGAAAGCAGATTATATGGGCACAGATGCAGGGAGGTGGATAGATATATGAAGAGCAGGTTGTAGAAATTCTCTTCTGATTGCTTCTGTCTCAGAAAGCAAGGTTCTTAGTCATTCTTAAGGTTGAGGAAGAGATATGGGAAATTGGAAAAAAAAATATGAAATCATTATGTAAGAGAGGAAAAGAGGAAATGGACTATGAAACTGATTAAAGGGCAGTTCCAAAGGGAGACTTGAATTTAAAATGAATCTAGTTAGCTTAAATACATATTTTTCTGAGTTTCTCATCCAGCTAGCTGTTTACAGACCTGGAATTGGGGAAAAGGTAGGTATAGTCAAGGTTGGAATTTTGTAGTTGAATACAGCGTGACAGAAGGGCAAAGGAGTGACTAAAATGATGAATCATAGCATTTATACTTAGGAAGGAAGTGAGGATTTGGAAGTAGAAGGGGAGCTGTAAATAGTGGTAGGATTAGTATAGAGAGTTGGAGTATTAGAGGGAGGAAGCTTGAAAGACAGGAGACGATCAGAGTCAGAGGTAGTATGGGAATGATATGAAAGAGTCACACAGATATGGTGTGTGCTCTAAACATGTCCAGTGCTCTAAACTAGTATGAGGGTGCTACCAGTGTTCTTAGAGGCCAAAATAATTATTTTGATGGATTGATTTGTTAGGTTCATGACTACAAAGAAGGAACCCCAGAAGAGAAGACCTACTATATAGAATTATGGGATGTTGGCGGCTCTGTGGGCAGTGCCAGCAGTGTGAAAAGCACCAGAGCAGTGTTCTACAACTCTGTAAATGGTAAAGCATTTTTTATTTCTACCATATATTAATGGCCTAGGAGTATAGATAATCTTATATAGAATGCTGTGGGACACTAGCCACATCTTATTTTAAGAAGGCTCTAATATACACACAACTCTTAATTTAAATCTGCATATCACATTTGAATTTGTGTTTCTAGATTCTAACCATGTTATTCAGAACACTAAATATTTTCTTTAGGTGTTTGTATTGATATTATTGTCATAAACTACGTAAAATTTTGTTTTGGGTACTTGACATAAAACCTGGAACTTTCAAAACACTGTCTGCCGGGAGTGCCATTTCTCCAGTCAGTGGAGTACATCCAATAGAAGGAACCATTAGGAGTCCCATCATCTAAGCCAGATGTCACAGAGATAGAGGGATTTCTTTCATCTGCCCCTTACAAAGAATCCTATGTAATTATAAAGAGCTGCCTAAGAGTGTCATTAGGGGTGCAGATAATCAGATACCTAGAGCAGACTTCCAGATGGAGGTGTGTAATAGAGGACATAATTGGGATTCATAGAGTTCCAGGGACTACACCACTGATACCTGTAATTTGCCTATAAAGGGTTTTTTTTGTCTTCTGCCCCTTTTTAAGTTCATTTTTTAAATGCCTTTTTTTTTTTAACTGTGTAATGTAATTTCAACTTGTCTCTGATTGATGTCCAAGATTGGCACCTCACCCTTTTCCATCTGGTAGATGCTTAGCTCTTAATTGCACCTCATTTACACTATGTTTAGATCACACTCAGTGTCAGATAAACATTGCGGTTACTCAGTGCCTTCTTCATTCCTTGTATTCCTCTTTCAATATCCTATCTTCCCATGTCATAAGGTGTTGTGGATACTACAAAATGAAGCAGAGAAGGTACTTGGCATTGGATACATACTATAAAATACAGTATGAGTTATAGTAGTTCAGACCTGTGCCCCATTTAGCTCAGAATTCTACCTGAATGTGTCACAATCTGCTTGAAGAAACAAAACATTCCTAAGTGAAACAAAACACAGTTATAAGACGGTGACACTAATATATGACATTGTCATACAAGAAAGTACATGATAAATGGCATATATTAATATAATGTATATAAATGAGAAAAACAGTAAGACTGGTATAGTGTTAGGTGACTTCTTAGAGAATAGGAAAGAAAGAAATGAAGCCTGGTTTAGATCTAGAATCAAGTGATAAACTTGGATTTTATCAGTCAAATAACTTGTCAAAGCTGTTATCAATCCAATCTGACAGAGAAGTTTGTACATATAACACTTTTGCTATTTAGATCTTTTTGAGAAAGAGTTCAGATAAAAATTATAAATAAATAATAAACTTAGCACTGAAGGTTCTTTACTCCATCTACCATCTTTAGTTTCCTAAGAAATGGAGCATAAGACTCACACCATTCAAATGTGCAGACTTTATTCTTAGCGTAACTTTCTTCTCTTAATACCCTACCTTCCTTCCTCCCACTGTGATGAGAAAGGCTGGCAATCCCTAAAGGAAACCTGTGAAGTGTCTCTACCTCTTTCTAAGGTCAGAACATACTCTGATCAACCGTCACACTGACTTCTTTCCTTTGGGCCCCACTATGGCCCTTCTAGCCCATAGTCTATAAAGCAAAAATTCTCAGCCCAAATGAAAGTGAGAAAATAAGGGAAAAGGGTGCTCAAGCCCAAATGAAAGTGAGAAAATAAGGGAAAAGGGTGCTCAGATGCACTTAAAAGCGCAAAAGCCTTAAATAGAGATCCTCAAAAAATAAACTCCTCCCTATCCAGCCACTAGCTCATCTAGGTCTTTGTAATCCTTTAATCTCCCACCCAAAATTCTCACCCATAGTTTTTTGATATTTATGTCTGGGAAGTAAAGGAGAGGAGAAAATATTTACCACTCTTTGGCCTTAAAGTGACTTATTCTGCTTTCCCCTGATCTTTTACTGTCAGATTACATGAATTCAAATTCTGGCTACCTCACTTACCATGTGACTTCAGGCAAGTGACTCAATCTCATTGAGCCTTAGTTTCCACATACGTAAAAATGAAGATGCTAATTCTTTCTCATAAAACTGTTCTGAAAAGCAAAATAGATAACACATGTAAGGCATAATGTATAGCACCTAAGTGCTGAATAGATGTTAGCTGTATTCTTGAATGGTAACTCTTTATTCCTTTTTTAAATCTGTCCTGTATCTTGTATCCTTATTGCCTAACAGAAGCCCTTACTATGGAAGGTAGAGGGAGTACAGTTGACTGTGGGGCAAGTAGCAGATCTCTATTTCTCTGTCCCAGATGCCAGGGGGGATACAGATTTATCTGAGCTAGCTAGACAAAACAGCTGTAACTTGCACAAGCACCTTATTTGCACAAATGTCTCTAAAAACCAGAAGAGCCAAGTAATTTTAACTCTTACGCCCTTCCTTTTCAAATTGACATATCTCACATCTTTTTTTTTTTTAAGATTTTATTTATTTATTTGACAGAAAGAGACAGTGAGAGAGGGAACACAAGCAGGGGGAGTGGGAGAGGGAGATGTGGGCTTCCCGCTGAGCAGGGAGCCCCATGCGGGCCTGATCGCAGGACTCTGGGATCATGACCTAAGCCAAAGGCAGATACTTAACGACTGAGCTACCCAGGCCTCCCACATATCTCACATCTTGAAGGTAGAAGAATCCTCAGTTTCACATCCTCTCATCATAGTAGAATCTAGATAATATAGGGAAAGGTTGGGGGTTTGAAAATCTGTAGTCTTTTGACCACAAGCTAATAGTCTAAATTCTACTAGGCATTAAAGCTTTTCCTCTTTTGTCTATAATATTACAATAGTTATCTGCTTTGTTTGTCTGCTATCTTATTTGATTCTATTAATTGTATTTCTGAGCCTCATTACATTTTGTTATTTTTCTCAATCTCTCAAAAGTCCATATACTTTCTACCATTCATACTTTTTGACTATCTTTTCCTACCCTCTTCTAGTGACATATTTCTTTTGCTTTAGTGACTAAGGTATTGAGCTTGTTATAGCTAGCCATTAATTCAAAGAACTAAAAAATTTAGATTTTTGAGTTGATTAGGCTCAGGTGATTTGTCAGCTGAACAGTAAGCAATTATATCAAATGAAATCAATATCTTTTTAATAAATTTTTATGATTTAGTATTTTATTGAGTATAAGTAATAGTGTATGTGTGATATCTATGACAGTACTATGCACAGTGGAGAAACAATTAACTTTGGTAGGAATATAATTTCTTATATACTTGATTCCTTTTGTTGATGAGGTAGTTCAGTTAGGACCAGGCAGAGCAGGCAGTCAGTGTTGAATGAAGGAAAAAAAGACAGTCTAAAATGACATTTTGTCAGCCCTTGTAGAATTAAAAAGAGTTATATAACTGACAAAATTCTGTTATTAATTATTTGTAGAAATTTGTAGAGGAAATTTTAAATTCATTGTGTGAGTTTGTTACTAATACTTAAATGCTAGGTTTATTCAGCATCCTAACACTTGTATTCACTAAGCTTCCCTTTGCCAGTGTGAAGTGAAGAGGAATTGTTCCAGTACTGACATTATTTTCTTTGATTGTTTTAGGTATTATTTTAGTACATGACTTAACAAATAAGAAGTCATCCCAAAACTTGTATCGTTGGTCATTGGAAGCTCTCAACAGGGACTTGGTGCCAACTGGAATATTGGTAACAAATGGGTAAGCCCAGATTTCTTCACTTGCAGTGTGAAATGGTACAGCAGTCTTGGGAATGTACCCTCCAGAATAACACTTTGTAACACTTTGTAAGAATAACACTTTGTTTGATTTACAAATTTTTTTCTCCCAGTCTGTAGATCATCTTTTCATTCTCTTAACCGTCATCTCTCAAGCATTAGTTTTTCGTCGTGATGCAGTGTTATTGTGCTTTCGGTATCAACTCTGCTTAATCTCAGATCATGTAGGTTTTCTCCTGTGTTTCTTTTAGATAGTTTAGTGTTGAAGGTTTACTTTTAGATCTGTGATCTGTTTTGAGTTAATTATAATGTGTGAGGTTTTGATTGAGGATGACTTCCGTGTATGAATGTCCAGTTGTTCTAATACCATTTTTTAAAAAGATGATCCTTTCTCCATTGAATTGCTTTTACTCCTTTGCCAAAAATCAGTTGACCATATTTATATGTTTCTGTTTTGAGACTATAATTCTGTACAGTTGATCTGTGTGTCTATACCTTGACCAATATAACACTGTCCTTATTATTATTTTTTTTTAAAGATTTTATTTATTTATTTGACAGACAGTAGTAGGCAAGTAGGCAGAGAGAGAGAGAAGAGGAAGCAGGCTCCCCGCTGAGCAAAGAGCCCGATGCAGGGCTCGATCCCAGGACTCTGGGATCATGACCTAAGCCGAAGTCAGAGGCTTTAACCCACTGAGCCACCCAGGCGCCCCAACACTGTCTTTATTATTGCAGAATTATCGTATGTCTTGAAATGAGGCATTGTGCTTCCTTCCTTTTCAAAATTGTTTAGCAATTCTAGTTCATTTGCTTTTCCATATAAATTTGAAATCAACTTGTCTATATTGTCAAAAAGTCGGCTTGGATTTTGATTGAATTGCATTAAGTCTGTAGATCAAATTAGGGAGAATTTTTGTTGCATCTTCCAATCCATGAACACAGTTTGTCTCTCCATTTATTTTTTAAAGCAAATCCTAGACAATTGTATCATTTCATCTATATATATTTCTGTGTATTTTTATTAAAGGTAATTGTATCTTTGTATCTGTGTAATATTTGTTACACATATTTTATCTGTAATTTAATTAAAGATAACTGTATCATTTCATTTATATGTATTTCTGTGCTTAACTTTATATGATAAGGACTTTTTAATATAACCAAAATATAATTGTCACACTTAAATTTTGCAAATAATTCTTCAGTATCAAATATTTTAATTTCCCAAATGTCTTATAAATGTTGGTTTGTTCAAAATAGTATATAGATGTGGTCTACTCATTGTATTTAGTTTATTAAGTTTCTTTTTAATCTTACTTTCCCCTCCCTTTTTTTGTTTTTTTTTCTTTTACTCTCTGGCAGTTTGTGAAAGATGACTTGCTTGTCCTACTAGTTTCTTGTATTCTGGATTTTGCTGACTGTATCCTTGTAATGAGGGTCTGCTTAACTTGTTTCTCTGAATCCTAAGTTTTCCCTAAAATGGTAGTTAAATATAAAAAGAAGGTCTAAAAAATGCAGGGTTTTGGTTTTTGTTCTTGCCAAGGCAGTATTGTATTTATAATTACAATACCTGGTTGTCTGTCTCTTTGTGATGTTATCATGTCACCAGCCTTGTTATCCGTGATAAAATTCACCATCAGTTTTTTACCTGTTGGTTTAAAAAAAAAAAAAAAGGTTTTTGAGATCAAAATTCAAATTGGATATAAGATTAATGAAAAAGTGAATAAAAAGGAAAGCTAAAAAGATAAGTGAACAAATTAAATATATATGGCAACATAGATATTACATGTGTAATACATATATATGTTGATGTGTAACATATATATCATGTGCCATGTCTGTACGTATATTATATATACAGTATATCAGTATGTATATTTATTAACGTATGAAAAATTATACAGGACTACAAGTGACGGAGATAAATGTCTATCAAAGATGATGGTTGATAAAATATATACAAAAACTTGTATGTGTGCTAGAGTTAGTGAGTATATAGGAAAAATATTCCTAAAGGAGGACACTCTCAAAACTTTATTCTCTAATAAGGCAAATTTCAATTTTAGACAATGTCTCCTAAATTAGTGTTGATATCGATAAACAGAATCAAAGGCCTTGAACTCATGCTGTCATTGACTTTAATGCAATAAATAGAATGATAATATTTTTAAGAAATGGGGGTTTAAAAGAAAAAGAAATGGGGGTTACATAGTTCAAAACACCTGTGTTCCAAGGCTGAACAATAACTGAGGCTCCGTAAGATAATTGTGAAGGGTAAAAAGATTTGATAATTTTGCACACACCCACTTACATACCCCAAGTTTAGATTATTCAAAGAGAAAGAAAAATAATGTCAAAGGAAGAAGAAAAGCTAGCTCAACTGGGTTTTATTGACTGTATTGTGCAATATTGATTTCCTGTCATAAGGTGTTTACAGCCAGATTTTGCTGACTATTGTAAATTGAGCTTGTAACATGCCAGAAATCCAAATGTGTTTTATTTCTCATATGTGAATAGAATTTAAATTAATTGATCAGTATTGGGCTCTATATTTCTTTCAGTAATAGAAGGAACACCACTGTGTCCTTTAGTTAAAAATAGGGAGAGAAAAAAAAAAAAAGATTGTAATAGCCAGTGACCCAAGGCCCCTAACTGTAAGTGATTCATATCGCCTGTCCTCTGTCTCCCATGGCTCTTATGTCAGAACAAACAATTATTTGGCACTTAATTCTTTCCTTTTACTATTCATTTTGCATTTCAGCCACTTCTTTTCCTTTCCATTTGTTGAATCCACCTTTCCCCAGGTTATAGCATCATCTATGGTTGATTTTTCTGGCCTTCAGCCCTCTTGTTTCTTAATTTCCTAAAGTGATCTATTTTTCTTTATTATTCATAGGCAGAAATGTAGGTATAGAACTTATGCATACCCCAGAAGCTTCCCATTTTTCCCTCTGGCAAAAGGTGTGAGTGCCATGCCAGGTTCTTATGTTTTTGCTCTACCGAGGTTTGAATCCAGTCTCTCTATCTACCTAAAAAAATTCCTGAGCTGTTAGCCTCCGAAGACAGAGCTTTAGGAGAAGTCAGGTCAACCTACTTTCAGATACCTATTGGGCATTCATTTATTCAAGTAGTCTATAGACTCAGGAAAATAAAATTTGAGTAGTTAGATGAGTAGTTGGAACTCCGTAGATGGTGAGGATGGGTTGATATATGAACAAGTAAATGGAAGAAATTGGGACAAAAGTAAGTTTATAGGTGGTGGATGAGCAAGAGTCAGTAAACTATCAGTAAAATAGTACAAGCTACCTGCATTTAAACATTATGCATCTATATCAAAGTAAATTCTACTCAGCTGTTTTGTTTTTAAAGATTTTATTTATTTATTTGTTGAGAGAGAGAGAGAGAGCACAAGCAGGGGGAGCAGCAGGCAGAAGGAGAAGCAGGCTCCCCACTGAGCAAGGAGCCCAATGTGGGACTCGATCCCAAGCTCCTGCTATCATGACGCTTAACCAACTGAGCCACCAGGCATCCCTTATTCACCTCTTCATTATTATTTATCACAGGGATTATGACCGGGAACAGTTTGCTGATAACCAGATCCCACTGTTGGTAATAGGGACTAAACTGGATCAGATTCATGAAACCAAGCGCCACGAAGTTTTAACTAGAACTGCTTTCCTGGCTGAGGATTTCAATGCAGAAGAAATTAATTTGGTATGTGTTCTCTCTAATGTATACTTGTGTTATCACTAGATAAAGGCAAAACCAAAGACTTAACGAGTCACAAATTCTTTTTTTTTTTTAAGATTTTTTTTTTTTTTTTTAATCTGACAGAGATCACAAGTAGGCAGAGAGACAGGCAGAGATGGGGTGGAGGGGGAAGCAGGCTTCCTGCTGAGCAGAGAACCTGATGCGGGACTCCATCCCAGGACCCCAGGATCATGACTTGAGCCAAAGGCAGAGGCTTTAACCCACTGAGCCACCCAGGTGCTTTATACTAAAATCAGGCATTTGGGTTTCTGGTCCAAAATGTAATGAAGGTTAGAATCAACATAGACTGTCAGATGGGGACAGTCAGTTCAACTTCCTTGAATGCTGAACTGTTGGAATGTTCAAACTTTGTCCTATGAATAATATAAATCTTGGACTTTTTCTTAAAAAGATTTTTTAAGATCACACCAAAATAATTAAATTAGGGTAACAAAGAAGGGTCACTGACACCTTAATTATTCTTGCTTTAGAAAAGCCTCTTAGTTTCTTAAGCTACAGAATTTAACTTAAAGGGCAAACAAATAGATAAATGAGAAAACTACAAATTGTAAACTAGGAGTGCTTCATGAGCATAGAGTTTCTTCCTGAGATATGTAGCTCAGTTTGAACCGAACACTAAAAAGGCTAAGAAAAGTTCTCAAATAAGCCAGATAGTGTTGCCCAGAGAAGGATCTTGGCCAACAGCCTCGGTCACCGTTTAAATGTCATTGTTCACAAGTTGGATTTCTGCGACGTATTCAGTGCCCTGGCAATTCCAGACATACGGTGGTAGTGGCTGTTTCATGATACTAGTGACTATCATATACTGAACACTTAATTTGTGCCACACACTGTTCTAGTGCTTTATGTACATTATCTCATACTTGTCTTCACATCAACACTATAAGGTAGGTGCTGTAAGTATTTCCATTTTAAAGATTAGAACCAGAAAGAGGTAAGTAGGCCATGGTTATACGGGTCAAACCAGGCCCTCTGACTCCCAAGCCAGTGCTCTACAATTAAGCCTATTTCCACTTAATTATTGTCCAGCTAACATTTAGAATCTCAGAGTTGAAAGAACTCTTAGAAATCATCTGGATCACTAATTACCCAAACCTGACTGCATACTCATGTTATCAACGTAGCTGTGAAAAAATTTGAATAAGTGCCGCACAGCTGGAGCTTTTCATTCATAAGGTCTGACAAGAGGACCAGAACTGTAATTTAACTAATGACTCAGGTAATTTTGATGCCCTTAACCCTGTACATCAACATTTGTGAACACTGCTTGCTTCAGGCCAACCTCTCCCCCATAACTGCATCAACTTCTGCCTGCCATTCCATTGTTTTTTACATTCTGCATTGCCATGGGGGGGGGTCCCTTATTTTTCTCACCTGCCATCATGGAATATTCAGTGTAAATGCCCTAGCTGGTTGCACTGGACCATAGTATTCCAGAGGACTCCTGTTAACGTAGAGTATATCATATCTTTGTTGAAGCAGTGCTGAAGTTACTTGGTTTGAACATTATTTGCAGTGGGAAATTACCATTGAATACACTTAATTTGTTCCAGAAATTACTTTCAGTGTATTTTGGAATTATCTATTTGTAGTACTCCTGGGTTTTTGTGACCATCACCTGGGTATGTATTTTTTCTATTTTCCTTGCAAAGGGAGGGCCATCTTTTAATTGTTAACAAGATATAAAGGTACTCAGGTGGTGGTACTTTGGCACACATGGTTTCCACAGAGTTCACATACAACATACTTTTGGCCTGTTATCAGTGTACAGATTCAAGAACACAGCAGAAACAACAGGAGGGTTTTGAGGATGCAGGGGAAGAAAAAATGAGGAGGAAAATTTGATACGAGTTTCAAAAAGAAATAGCAGTCAGAAAGACTCAGCAAGTAAGTATAAAGCCTCCAGTAAAAATGTAACGTGATAATATTCGTGCTAGCATCTTTAGTTACTATATGAATTTACTTAAAACTATTTAAAAAAAGACATAAGAATCAACATAAATGTCTATATCAAAGATGGAATCAAAGTTACCATCTTATGCCTAAAAAGCAAGTTGGTTTAAATTATAAATAGGGAGATGATTACTTGTTTTTTAAAATCCTGTTGGGCTTATTGTGTCTAGGACAGATTTTTCTCTGTTTACTTCAAAGTGGTTATATTGAAGCATCTTCCCTAGTTAATATTCCTTTCACAAGCTTAGATAAGCTATTTAAAGCTATTAATCTTCAGTCTTTGCCCTCAGCCATGATCAGTGGCAGATGGCTCTTTAAACTCTAAAATTCTCATCCTAAGATCATAGGGTTTCTCTGGCCTGGTCAACCTGTAACTGGAAGCCCTAGAATTAAGTTTTGGGAGGTTCTGCTTGTTTGCTGTTTGATTTGGTTTTTGTATTTAGCACTGTAGCTCTATTTGGAGTCATCTCTAAAGTGTTGACATTGTGATGACTAATCAATATCCATTTTGTAAAACATGTCTAACACAAGTCTACCTCAGGTTTGTCTCTTATGTGCCCCAATTGCCATGTAAATGTGTTCAGACGTTATTTCAAGTACAACAGTTTACACGATGATGTTTCAGTCTATTTGATCCATTCATGGAATTAACTTTTATTATGTTAGGCGCTTTTGTGCCTGAAAATTCAATCTGATAGCATTTTCTTAGCATGAAAAGAGAAGGGAACTAATATTTCAGTATCTGCTATGTATGTGCCAGACATGCATTATCTTACTTAATTTTCACAAAAATCCTGTGGGATAAGTATTACGTTATCCTCATAACACAAATGAGTAAGCCCAAGTCTAAAGGCATAGTAATCTAACCAGTGTCACGTAATGTAGAGATACTATGACAGATACTCAGATTCAAAACTTGCTGGCTTCAAAGACCTAATTTTTCTAGTACTCTAATGATTTTTGTAAAGTTTGTTGTAGTCTCTTTTTTTGTGTGGTTTTGGAAAATGTATTCCAGCTTCCAGCCAAAATTAAAAATGTGAGCCTCAAAATATTATATGTGGATATAATAGGTGATTATTAGAAAATTTACCAGAAAAGAATCGTGTGGGCTTAAGAGATTACAAAACAGAATAAATGCAATAGCAGTGATTTCAGGAATTGCCCAAGGGACACAGACCATCTGCAACTGAAAGACAAATACAATCTTTGTAAAGGAGCTTACACGATATCTTCAGAGTTTGATCTTAGGTGGCATTTGAAGTAAAATTCAAAGTGTTCTATCTCTTAAGGTGGCGAGTTAATTATTACAAACAAAAGCAACTTAACATTGAAATTCCAGGAAAGGATAATAAACCCTTTGAGATCTTTACTGATCATTGTAATTTACTAGTTATCTCATTTTAATGTTCCAGATTGTTTGGTCTCTTCTGGGCACCATTTTTTTCCCTATTTTTCCAAAATTCTATTTAATAGTAATATATCTATCATTCATTATTATTTAATTATCATTAAAAATAATACTTAATGATATTTAATAATAAACTTACTCTTTATTGTTTATTACTATCAAAAAATATTCATTATTATCTTTATGGCCTACCAAATGGTCTAGTACTTTGCATTCAATTAATGAGAAATCCCTGGCAACTGTTCTGTGTGTTCTTTGCTCCTCTAACTCCTTATTTTCATGATTCCTGCTATTCATATGAACTGCATAGTACTTAATTAGATGATGCTAGTGGGTAACTAGTACTAAAAAATTAAGTGTTAACAGTTTTTAATGGCTGTTTCTGCTCTTAGGGTAAATGTAGGTGAGTCACATGATTAGTGTCTTGGTTTTGTTTTTAGATTAGCAATCCTGTCTTCCTTTATGAATTATTTGATGAATACATTGGTTCAGTGTCTTTTAAAATTCAATAAATAGCAAAAAGTGGCCTTACCTTCCTTTAGCACTTTGCTTTGTGCGTCATAACTTGAAAATTACTTGAATATTTTATGAGAGTATTATGCCTAACATTTTATTATAGAAATACGCAACAGGAACAGTAATGACTAACAAAGAGCTTATGTTTCTTAACTTTTAATGGCGCATCTTGTGTTTTATCTTCTAGGATTGCACGAATCCACGGTACTTAGCTGCAGGTTCTTCCAATGCTGTCAAGCTCAGTAGGTTTTTTGATAAGGTAATAGCTTCAATTAAGTTACTTTTAAACTTAATTTATATATTATGAGAGTTTAAATTCTTTGTAGAATGCTTTGTCCTTTTATTCCTTCATCCTGAACTTCATAGCCTGAATACTTGTTTTGCTGTCTCTTATCTGTTGGTATAATTGCTCAAGTCCTGCTGACGTATTTATTTTATCACCAGTGTTCTCTAAGCAAAGGATGAAAGCTACTAGATTTAAATGAGTTATTTTAAAAGTTACCTGATTTCCCTCCTTAAAACGGATTATATTTTCCTATTTTCCAGCTCTTTTTGTACTTACTCACATCCCCTCAACCCCCACGAACCCAGGAGATTCTGCTTAGTTGAAGCCCTGAGTTCTTTTTCCTCTCTCAGCTAATATTCTCCACATAAATGTTACCTTTATTTTTAAGGTTATGTCATCTCCTAGATTCCCTAATTTTTCTTATCAGAAAGCTTGTGTTCCAAATATTGACTCTTGCTAGCATCATCTTATGGCCTGAACTGGAATGAAAATGTTGAATGACTCAGCATACCGGTGATTTTGAGCACTGTTTGTCTTTCCTTCACAAGGCCGTGTGGCTGCATCACACATAGTATTGACCAAGTTTAAGGTGTTTGCCTAATGTTGACATGACAAAGTAAAGTGAAAGAGAACATATTTCTGTATGTAGTATTGAAAAAGATTAATTTCTGTATTACATTTCCTTTTAAGGATACAAGAAAAACACAGCCCTTCTCATAACTCTTCTTTATGAATCATTTTTCTTTTACCATTTAGGGATCTCATATTTCGCCCTTTTGTCCATTATGTCATGATAAGTCCCACACCCCTTAGACCACTGGGAAATTTTGCTTCATTGCACAACTTCCCAACTGGAGTGTGGCAGAGACAGTACAGGTGTGCTGACATAGTCCCTCAGTTCAAGCAGCCAGAGTCCATCGGGCTGAGTGATCGGCAACCCCCTTCATTTAACCCAGTGTGCAGTACAAATATTAGTATTTTCTGAACATGCCATGACGTGAAAAATTTTGGGAAGCACTGCAAGGGACCAGATTTTCTCTCCACATTTTTTTCAAACTTCAAACATAAGAACTTCTGTTTCATTTAGACCCGTGTCCCCATCTGATATAATCTTCTGTGCCCTGGAACAAGAGCTTACAGATCTTTGTCTGACTCAGAAAGATTCCACAATATATTGCTTAAATTTGTTAATAATTTGTTAATTTGGAAGTTGGTGAAGGGAATAAAAAGGTAAAAACTTTCAGTTATAAAATGTATAAGTCACAGGAATGAAAAGTACAGCATAGAGAATATACTCAATAATATTATAGTAACTTTGGTGACAGATGGTAACTGCATTTACTGCATTTTGTAATGTATATAATTGTCAAAATACTATGGTGTAATAACCGGAAACTAATATAATATTGTATGCCAACTATACTTCAATAAAAAACAAATTCTTTAAAATATGTAGTGGTGGGGCGCCTGGGTGGCTCAGTTAGTTAAGCAACTGCCTTCGGCTCAGATCATGATCCTGGAGTCCTGGGATTGAGTCCCGCATTGGGCTGCCTGCTTAGCGGGGAGTTTGCTTCTCCCTCTGACCCTCCCCCACTCTCATGCTCACTCTCTCTCACTCTCATTGTTTCTCAAATAAATAAATAAAATATTTTTTAAAAAAATACATAGTAAGTTAGATCCTAGAAAAACAATGGGTTATAGACTCGGGTTGTGACCCGAGTTGTTCGGCAAGACTTGATTTAAAAAAAATCAGAGGGAGCTTGGTTAGTTTTAAGTTTTAAGAAGAGAACAAGATTTGGTAAGAGAAAGACACTGCAAGTTGAAAGTAGGGAATTATGAGCAACAACAAAAAGGTACCTTCTCTCTTCATCACCTAAATCTCAGTGAAAGGTATGTGGATTAGGAAGTTGGCCAGACCTCCAGACTAAGGTGGTTGCCTGAAACCACAGGACCCAGCAACTAAATTTTGTCCAGTTTTCTATTTTAGTATAAAGATTTATTTTCCAAGCGGGAACCTAGGTCCTCCTCCAGATTCCCATTAGGAGTGATTCCTCCCTCCTTTAGAATGTTAGGATTTTCCTGGCGTATTTGGAGGGAAAGAAAATCAGCCTCTTCTTGGTTTTTGTGGGATCGAGCATTTTGAGATCTAGGCATCATAAACCAGCTTTTCTACCTTTGGGACCAGTGAATGCAACCTTACCCTCGGTCTCCTGGGGCTAAAAGTAACCCAGCCATAGTCTCAAAGAGAGAAAGAATCCAGATGATTTGGCCATCAAGCCAGTGAAAGCAAGGTAGCACAGCCCTGGAAGAAGATGCCATGCTCTTATTTAGGGGAATTCTTAGTTTCATAATTCTGGATTCCAGTGTCTTAGATTTAATCTGCAGCTAATGGCTTTTCTTAGCCACAACAATTCTGTGTAAAGAAAATCATACTGCGTCTGCAAACATGACAGTTTGTCCAGTGTTAGAATTCGTCATTTTTTAAAAGATTTATTTATTTGAGGGAGAGAGCAGGCATGCGAAGCCAGGGGGATGGGCAGAGGAAGAGGGAAAGAAGCAGACCCCCCATTGAGCTCCTATCACCACCCTAAGATCGTGACCTGAGCCGAGACCAAGACTTAGATGCTTAACTGACTGAGCCACCCAGGTACCCCTCATTATTTTTTTTAAATTATTTTCTATCATCTGAATTTTAATCTCTAAACACATTTTAAACTCATTATATTAGGGCATATATTCTGAGAGGATTTTTTCAGTAGTAGTGATGGATTTGTACAGATACATCCACTGCTTTACCTCATTTCTCCTGCTGACCAAATACAGACGGTTCTGAAACTACTGAATCAAGGATGTGGATTCAGACCATGGAAAGGAGCTCATTGAATGCTTCTGATCTCCATTGAGGACCTACTGAATTTATCACTGTGTTCACCCTGGGGATATGGCAGTTCACATAGTTTACAAACTCCTCTGTAAGGAATAGCTGGACTATTGTAGTAGTAAAAGTGCTCTGCTTTTATCTTGTGGATTCTGTTTTGTATATCTGGCCTGACTGCTGGAAATTTGAGCCAGATTTGCTTCCATACACTGAGAACTGCATGAGTTATTATTATGTCATTCACTGATTAGTCATTTTTGTGTGTTCATTTATTTTTCAATCTATTATTAATGCTTTGGGGAAAGAGGCAAGCTTTTATGGAAATACGCCCACATCTTATTAGCTCTAGATGTAGCTCATTGTACTAAATGTCCATAACTATTGAAAAGACTCTTAATTTAGATCTATGCCTTTTAGTCCCATTAGCGGCAACTGCAGTGAGCCGCTTCTCCAGGGATAGTTGTTAAGCCCTAAAGTCTTTATTTGTTTCTCACAGGTCATAGAGAAGAGATACTTTCTGAGAGAAGGTAATCAGGTCTGTATCTGTTCTTAATAAAGTGGGTTATTAAACTCAGGGAGAGGTGATTTCCAAATTTAGTTTCAGAAGTGGTTGAAAAAGGAGGGGGGAATCTTTTGTAGGCACAAGCGTTTTCTTCTGTCCTCAGCACAAAAGAAAAAAAAAATCAGATCAAGGGAAAATAAGGTTCCAAGAAACAAAAAGAACGCTGGGTAAGGTTATATTATAATATAACAGAAGGAAATCATTTGCTTAAGACTCCAGAAGTATAATTGCAGAACCCATCACAATGCAGGCAATTCCGATAAAAGTGCAACTGGTGAGTGTTATGAGATTGACCTTCATCTCCCCTGATTTAGATGACACTACCACCAATTTGTTGGCAAATGTTTTCCATTTCGGTAGAATTTATTTTACTATTTGATCAGAGTAAAACCTCAGAGAGACAGTTCTTTAAGGAACAACAACAGGCCAACATACAGACACAGAAAATAAGGGAGAAAATGGTAAAAGCTATTAGCATTTGAACTCCGCACGCTGACTTAACGTGATTCTCTTTCTTGCCGACAGATTCCCGGCTTTCCTGATCGGAAAAGGTTTGGGGGAGGAACATTAAAGAGCCTTCATTACGACTGAATCGCACTCATCATCTGGAAGAGTGAGCAAGCCGTGGCAGTCGTGCACAGCCTCCTTCTTGCCGTGTTGATGATTAATGTTGCAGCCTTTTCACAGAATCATCTTAAAAGGCCACCCTTCAGCCGCACCTTTCAATGGAAAGCTGAAAGGAAGTGACCGTGTGGGAGGTCCAAACTTTGTCCCCGTCCTCTCTGTTCCTCACCTTTCTGTCCCTGTTTCTAGATTATGTAAAAGCCCTGTGGAAATAGGAGATGTTGTCAAAGTGATGCAGTAAATGAGCAGTGACAGAGTGCTGCAGAGAAAATTTACTCTTCCCAGAACTGGAAGGTTTTTATATGTCTGTAATTTTCCCCACACTCCTTGCTGGAGGCTTAATTAAGTACTTCAGAAATGTATCTCTGTTGTTTGACCCTCTTAAGGGGAAAGATTATGTTAACCAGCCCTGGGTCGTGCAACCCAAACAGTCTCTGTCATTTTCAAAGAAGCAAAATGGTGTTATTTAATTGTGGCCCCTCTCATCGCACACAGGGATGCCTAAGAATAGCAGCCCTAGTCTCCCACTCCTATGCTTTGCAAGTGGTTTGGTGGCTAGAAGAGGCAGGCTCAGAGCTGGAGTTAAATATAAATAGATTAATAATACATAGAGAATGGCAGTACCAGAAAAGAAGAATTCTCCGAGAGATGGACAGCTCACTCACTAAATCCTTCACTCTAGGTTCCAGATGTCTGCACTGTCTTATTGTGTTCTATTTGGAAATAGGTGGGTGAGATCTCAGACCTGTATGAGGGCACCAAGAGAGAATTACCACCTCTTTGGTTTCTGGGTTTTTTTGTTTTTGTTTTTGTTTTTTTTAAGGAAAGTCAGCTCCTGAAATGCCTCTTAACTGTAGTCAGTAAACTAAGAATTTTATTCTCTGTGTGTCAACAATGTATTTATGGAGAGAAGTAAAAATAAGTTCCACAGCAACACATTTACATGAATTATGGACTAGGATTCTTAGATTTCATAATCCAACGTTTTTTGAGGGTGGTGGTGTATATGTGCGTATGCATAATTGTTCATCGTTACTTTTTTTACCCATCTTTTCTGCTTGTTTAATTCTCTCTGCCCTGGTTCTTTAATATATAGACCTCGTTTCCGAAAACTGCAATTTGCTGCCTTATTCAACACCCATTTTCCTGCTTTGGCTCTGCAGCAGGTCAAAAATCACTCCTGATTTTGTTCCATATTAACAAATAATAATAAGCACACAATTTCAGCTTTGCATTTTAAAACTAGGCAAAAAACACTAAATTCACTTTCTCTTGCATTTTAATTAAATTTCAGAAGTCCTTTGGAAATCCAGGTATGCTAAAAAGAGGCACTTAGAATAAGAACATTAGGCAGTGCTTTTAGAAAAGCAGTTGTAGCAATTTGGAAAAGGATTTTTAAAGCACTTTTCGTCAGCTAGAATATTCTCCAGTCTTTCTTCGCATCCTCGGCCACAAGACTTAGCCCTGATTTTTTTCCCACAAAAGGGAGCTATGCAAATCAGGCTCTGTATATGGAGTTTGGCACAAGCCTGTTGTGACAGAGACTTGCAGGTAGGAAGCAGGAAGTCAATGCATAGACAAAGACCTGAGCCAACTAAAGCTCTTTGTATTCCTCTTTTAAGAAATAAATTTTTAAAAATTAGGTTATAAAAAAATAAAAACAACACAAAAACAAAAATTACCATATAACCTTTTCCTCCTCTCCCTCTTTCTTCCTCTTTCTTTCCCTTCATTAAAAAAAAAAATCTCAGTTTCTTTATTTTATCCCTTATTAAAAAATAAAAGTCACCCATCACTGATGGCTTCAGGGTCAGCCTTGAAAACAGATCAGTACTCCTCAACTCCATTTCTTCTTGCTGTCAGGCTTGACTCCCTAGATTGTAGTTTTCTGGGAAAAAAAATGATTTTTAATCTATAGTAAATTTGCTGCAAGTATTAGTAACAGCAAAACAAGGCTGTTTGCCAAAATGAATGTTGTTATGTTATTAGCCAAAGTTCTTCAAAAAGAAACATAGTTTTTCCTAAGATTTCCTGAGACCTGCTCATCAGAATTGCTTTCGGATAATCAACCAATGTCAATACTGAAATACTTCCTGAAAAGTGTTAATTAAATCTTTAATTTTCTTGATGAAATAAGTGACTGGCAATAGAGAAAGGTTTTGTTTTGTTTTGTTTTGTTTTTCCTGTTGTGATTTAGATGTCTAACAAATATTACTGATGGTGGAGGCAACCAGAAGTGAAGGCATATGGTCATTCCTCTGTCCCTGAGGTGGCAGGGCCCTCTGTTGGAGTCCAGCTAAAGATTGGATTGGCCTTTCCACATCCAAGCTCTGAAAAGAATTGCTGCTCCCAAAGGGGTCAGTCCATATCAGCTATATCTCCGGTTCTCAGAACTCCCTAGAAACTGAGGCATCCATGGTGGATTCCGAGTGCCTTGACACTGCTGTTTATCTGTCCATTCTAAAAATGGACTGCGTGGGACTGACGTGCTGGGCCTTCAGACTGAGATGAAGAGCTCTAATTGCTGCCATGACCAGAGCTTTTGCGCATCCATTTCAACAGTGTACGCCGGAGCACCCAGCCTAGGGAGGACCTTCTATGGGTTTTTAATAAATATTGGTTTAATTGAAATTTTTAAAGCATGAGTAGCATCTATTTTAAGAAGTTTGAAGATCTAAAAGGATGTCTGCATTGACTTAATACCTGTTAAAATTCCAAGGAGGATACTGTTTGGGGGCAAGAGGAGAAGGAAATAAAAAATCCATTCCTCTGTAGTCCCCAGACTGAGTTAAATCACTGTGGTAGGAGAGGAAAGTTTCTGGGAGATCTAGCCCTGAGAGAACCCCGAGCCCTTCAAATATTCTCTGGTACGTTTTCCTGAGGCAAAATTTGAGCTTGAGCTCCTACCAGGGCTGCTCAGTAGAGTACGAAAGGGGGTTCCGACTTTCAGTAACTATTAGCATCTCCATTAAAGGGCTCAGAGCAATGGCTTTTAAACTCAAATGTGCATTAAATTCCTCTGAAGTTTTTAAAATGCAAATCTTGGGATTTCATCTCTCCCACTCGCCAAATTCTGTGTACATAGGACAGAGCCAAGGTTTTATATTTTTCACAGACAAACCAGGTGATTCTGATGCAGATAGTCCAGGAGCCACACTTTGGGAAAGATGATAAACTCCTATCACAAAGCAGAGAATACATCAATGTAGGCTCTCTACTTAATGGCCCTTTACAGTTCATCAAAATTCACCTTGGGCTTCCTTTCTGTGATCTCACCTTAATGAACTGAGCTGCTTGTCCCTCAGGGTTATACATGCCACAGCAATCATGAAATAATGGTCACATCCTCTATTGGCAAAACAGGAAATGATTGTTTCTGATGTACTGCTACCATTTTTATTATTACCATGTTCTATGTTCCAGGTGTATCTATTTCTAATAAGATGCCCTTCCATCTTATCCGCGGTCCCTTTCTTGTACCACATTTGTTTTCTCAGCGGGCTAATCACTAAACTTTACCAAGGTCATCAGTAAGTACTGGTCAAAGACGAAACCCCTGAACTCCCAACAAATATGTAAAATCTTGCTCAGTACACCTACCGGTGCCGTCTGTTTTTTGGAGACCCTCTAACTATAACTCCTCTAAGTCCATCCTGGAGTGATTACTCTGCAGGCTTGTCATACTCCTTCACATTGCCCTATAATAATCCCCAGCTCCCAGGATGTAATGTTTTCTATTTTCTTGGTGTGGATCAGTGGTCATCCAACTGGGATGGGTATAAATATCCCCCCCCAAGACTTTCAGTATCCCCAAGAGGTACATGGGCCTAGATAAGTTTAGGGTAATCATTTTCCAAGCCATCAATCTGCACGTGTATGCTAAAGTTGATCAGCTTGTGAACACAGCTCAATGCCAGTTACTTCCCACTTGTGCATGCTTTCACAATCATCCTTTTCCCACAACAAAAAAGATACCTCTTACATTGGAATATGATATATTGCCCCAGGGAGTATATGTCTTAGGATGCCAACAAAAGGACAATTCTAAGTATTTTATTTAAGGACTTTATTCCACTCACACAATTACTATTAAAGAAAAGTACAGACTCAAGGAAGTGTTCCTGAGAGCAAAGTAAAGAATTTTGGTAAGAAACATCCAAGGCTGGGGAGCCTGGATGGCTCAGTGGGTTAAGCCTCTGCCTTGGGCTCAGGTCATGATCTCAGGGTCCTGGGATCAAGCCCCAAATCGGGCTCTCTGCTTAGCAGGGAGCCTGCTTCCCCCTCTCTCTCTGCCTGTCTCTCTGCCTACTTATGATCTCAATCTCTCTCTCTCTGTGTCAAATAAATAAAATCTTAAAAAAAAAAAAAAAAATCCAAGGCTGCGGCACATTCTTTCATGGCAAGGCTTCTTGCTTGATCTATCAAAATACCAAAATAACGTTTTTGTGAAAAATAATTATACAGCCAAAGGAGTATAAAATTAATGTATTTTCCCTACTCTTTCTGAGTAAATGAGTTAGAAAAGGCCCATCCAAATGAAAGGGTAACATTTAAAGTCAGTGATTCCAATAGGTGAGTAACCAAGCCTCTTCCAAGCAGGTTTCCAATTATGTCCTTGCAACAAAATTAAAGGAGAACCTAACTCAGTTGTTGATAGGTCATTAAAAATTATGTTTAATGATAGATCACTATTTGATTTTTGATATTTAATTCAGAAGGAGCAGTGATATTGTAATAAAATTCCTTATTTCTGACGAATTTTTTTAACTCATCTGTAAAACCAAAAAATAAGATTAAATGATGCTGAATCCTGTCTTATTCCAGAAATAAGAATTACAAGTGAGAATTATTAATTCCATGGATATATGAACTAATGGGGGAGGCATCCACCTTATTAAGAGAAATATTTCCAGAAAAAATTTACCTTTTATTATTTATCAAAATATATAATATGTCTGGATTACTGTCCCAGTTTCCTGACTGGAGGTTAAAATACTTCCTGATAGCATTCTCTTGAAGTACAATGAAAGAAGGGGTCTGGAGTATTAGTCAATCACTTCTTACACTTGGTGTGGGACCTACTCTCCACTCCTTGTTACTTGTGAGTCTGGAAGTCCTCTGACTTTTCTTCTGGAGCTTTTGTAGAGCATAAACAATTTGTACTAGAATCTGGGAGAAGCAGATATCTGGTTTCTCCGATTCCTGGTCCTTTTCAAATTCTCCACCTCACACGTTCCCTGTATCAGTTCACTGACTCTATCCTCCTCGCCTGGTTTTAGCATCTTTGTTCTTGTTGCTCACAACTTTGATACTCTGACTCTGTCTGGTTCAGGATTTGTTTGCCTTGTCCTACACAACGTGCTCTCTCCACTGGGTGTCTTTTGAACGCTAAAAACTACACCCTGCCCAGAAGGCAGGCCTCTTCCCCAGCTCCAGTTGTCTCCCAAAACTCTCCCCTTCCAGATCTTTCCCTCACTAGACACCTCCATTCTGCCCTAAACTTGGTTCTTTAAAGACACTGCTGTTCCTTTTCTCCATGTTTGCACACACTCTTTCCTCTGCTTGTGCCTTATCCAATTCATTCTATGCGACTTGGCTCAGATATCATCTACTTTGGGAAGCCTTCCCTGCCCTCCTATTCAGGACTATGTGCCCCTCAATCCCTCTAATTGCACCCGGGCTCTTCCCTGTCACAGCAAGTATGGTTCCGTTATAAAAGCCCGTTTATTTTAGTCTTCTCCAGCATGTGCTCTAGTGAGAACAGGACTACATTAGTCATCCTTGTATCCTCTACCTCTCAAAGGATCTGGCACATAGCAGGTCCTCAAAAATTGTAAAATAAAGCAATGAGTGTGTGATTGCATTAATTAAGATGGAAAATCATCAGACATAAAATCAGATAATTCCTGAGTTTTATTTATTCTCATATCCCCTGTGTATATGGCACAGTGCGTGGCACATAGTAGTTACATAAAGACATGATTTATTGCGTCACAATCATAAAAACAGAAAAAGGAAACACAGTTAAGGCAGTTGGGAGAAATCCATAAAGTTCAGGGATAGGTTATTCAATTTTCAAATATCTTCAAGCCTCTCAAAGTAATTTTCATCCGGTCAGGGATCTGTGACCACTTTCTTATGCTTTTGGAAATCTGCACCTTGGGAAAGAACTTAGACACTTCTTAAATCTGCTTTCACAACTGATTCAGTGGAAAGAACATAAGAATTTATGGAAAAATAAAGCAGTAATGTTTTTCCCTTGTCTTTTATTGACTCTCATTTTTTTTTCCCTAACCATCAAAGACGAACTTCCAGGATCAATAGATTTAAGATCCAAAGTACTCATAAACTCAGATGTAAGAAATATGTTTTCTTGAATTCATTTTTGATTTTGAGTTTGCATACTGCAGTCGTAACAAAAACAGACTCAGTAAAACTGGGGCCTCCCTCAACACACACCACTTCCTCCCAGGTGTGTATATAAATTCCGGGGAAGCTCGCATAATAACAGAGTCATCTGTCTATGCTGACATATGCTGAGATGTCCTATAACTGCCTGGAACTTAGGCTTCAAGCCACACAGTGTGCTACCAACCTGTCATTTATTGCTTTAGTCTGGCCCCCTCCCTGCTATTGCCTCATACACAGGCAAATCATTCTGCTGCAACCGCAGTATGCTGGAGCCTGGGGACCTCTGGAGGGAACTTAGACCCATTTATGTGGGGCAGAGGGTCTAAACTGGCAGCCCATAGTTTCAAACCTACATGCATGTTCTTTACATCATTGTATCTGTTATCTCCCACTGCTTAACAAACCACCCCAAAACTTAATAGCATAAAACACACCATTCTGTTTGCTTACAATTCTATGAGTCAGCAGTTTGGACAAGGCTTTGCTGGTGGTTCTCCTGCTGTTCTCACCTGGGATCATTCCTATGTCTGTCATTATGTGGCAGACCGATTGCCTCATTCACCCGTCCGGCAGTTAGTGCTGACTAACCTGCCCGAACCTCTCTCTTTGTGTGGTTTCTCATTCTCAAGGAGACTAACCCAGCTTCTTGGCATGGTAATCTCAAGAAGTGGACAAATCCCGAGGCACAAGTACTTTTCAAGCCCGTGTGTGTGTTGTGTTTGCTCTTAACCAAAATTTAAGATTTAAGGAGTCAAGAAGAAGATTACTCTCACTGGGGAGAGCAGCAAAGTCAACATTACAAAAGAGCATGCATACGAGGATGGAAGAAAATTGTGGACATTTTTGCAATCTATCACAATGGTTTTATTCATTCATTCATTCATTCATTCGTTTCTGGTTGCCAGTGTTTAAAAATTGGAGCTTCATAAAGAAGTCTTAAGCTTGACAAACCACCTAGCCTACTTTTCCTGCCTGTTCTGTTGCATTAAAGTTTGTGATAATAAAACTTAGTTTACAAGATTGCTTTTGTGAAGTTAAATGAGATAATGTCTGTGGAAAAATCTGGCACAAACAGGTACTTGATATATGGTTTCTTTCTTCCTGAATACAATTAGCCAAGAAATGAATGTCTGACCATGGCTAAGGAGAACAGCCAAGATGAAGGATAAAGGAGTCATAGAAAAGGTAGCTGGAAAGTAATCTCTCAATCTGTTTTTAGAAGGATAAACATATTAGGAAACAAGAGTCTTGATGAATTTATCAAAAACACTTCATGTATTCAAGAAATGAAGGGGAAGGGTAGTAAACATCTCGGTTTGCTTTAAGTGAAGCACTTCAGGCTCTGGAAAGTTCACCCAGCTCATCCCTTGGAGGCACATGCAGACTCTCTCTAGCCTCCATCCCTGTTTCAAGCTGTCATGTGTAAACACCTGTGTCCAAACACAGTTCATTCTGTCACACTCTGCAGAGAGTGAACACCCTGCCCTCTCCCTTCCAGGCCTGAGTCCCGACTGAGTGGGGAAGCCTCTGCCACACACAGCAGGTACTAACTACCAGGGTTCCCTTCCTGGAGAGCTTTACATTCTCTGACTTTAGTAAGAAGCCTCCTTCTTTTCACTGGAATACCCAATTGGCTAATCTTTTACCTCAGATGCAGAGAAGATAGGCCTCTGCAAACTCTTCCAGAAACAGCTGGGGGTTAACAAAAACCAAAGGCAATTGTGTAAGCAGTTTGAAAATAAGCATTCTGGACTTTCTCCCTAGTTATCAGTTAGCCAGTTCTTGTCTCTAGTTTGAGCTGCCTGCTAACCAGGGAGCACAGTGAAGTGGTGGGAATAACATCCAGAGAGTGGGTTGAAGGAGGAACAGAAGCATTTTGGCTTCATACCCTCTCTGGGCCTGCGTTTCCTGAAGTCATCCCTCCTGCAGCAGAAGGAAAATGGCCGAGTTGAAGGTAAGAGACTCTCTGCCAAGTTTGCTGCAGCTTCTTCAGCCAGAACCTGTGGAAGCGTCCGAGAATTCCAGAGTGCCAGGGTCAGAAAGGACTTAACAAGGTCCCATTCCAAAATCCTGTGTTCAGAGGCTTTGCCATTGTGCTCGCGGGCATGGCTGGGGCTAAGGCTGGGGGGTTGAGGGAGAGGTGATAAAGAGAAGAGATGAAGCTTTCGTTGTCTATCTCATGCCTTTGTTCATTTGAAATGTTGTCCTGGAAACCTATAGACACCATAAGTGCTCCCCTTCACCATGGGCAGACACATTTCTCACTGTCTGCTTCCCAGCCCCAAAGCCCCGACATCTTCCCACTGCTGCAGCTTCCTGGACTGCCTCCAGCCGACCCATTAGATTTGCTTTATTCAGTCAATTATTTTGAGGATCCACAATCGGCCCTTGGCCAGTAGAGGCCCTAGCACTTCCTCTAGGAAACAAGTACTTTTTATTATTTAATGTGCAATTGAAAAGTACATGTGGGTTATGTGCTATTAATGAATTAACTTATATTGTAATCCTCAAAATAAATCCAGGATATAGGCCCTCTTGTTTCTATTTAACCTATAAGAGAAGGAAAGTTAGGAGAGATTAAGTGACTTGCCCAAGGTCACTGCTTCCAAGTGATGGAGACTGGATCAGAACCTGGTTTGTCTGAATCCAGATCCCGGGCTCTGAAAGGAGTTTTAGTGGCATCTAATGAACTTAATGCCTTCAGTCCAGGTAAAGGGATTTTTTCCCCCAGTGTCTAAAACCATACCTAATACAGGGCCCAACACATGCATGTGGAACTGAATAGAACTGCCCAGAACTTTTACTCAAGCCAAGTGGGCCACACTGCTGCAGGCTTCTTTCAGGATACAGAGTTTGAGCACTTCCCTAATGTCCTTCAGCTGATACTGAGATTGAAGAATCAAACATCTCCCTAGTTGATAGGGTTCCTGAAATCACTCCACACGGAGGAAAATGAGTTCTTCATGCCTAACCAAGAGTTAGAAAGGCTGCAAAAGAACGCTCATTCTTTCATTCAGCAAATATTATGTGTTAGTACTGGTGCCACAGATTAAAATCAGAAAGGAACTGAGTCTGGACTAGGTAAGGTCAAGAGAAACTTCTTGAAGGAGGCTGTTTCTGAGCTGAGTCTCAAGGGAGAAGTAGAAATTGGCTAAATGAAAAGAGGTGGGGGCTAGAGGAAACACTGAGTACAAAGGCATGGCACCTGCAGACAGCCCCGAATGTTCTGGGAGCCAAGAGAGTTGCAGCTGAAGGGACAGCCAAGTTGAGATACCCAGGATGTGGTAGGATGTATGGATCCGCATCTCAGGGAGTGGGTAGGGCGGGGAGAATAGATATGACAGGTCATCATATCAATGGTCTCAGAAGAAGGAGAGTGCCTAAAAAACTGTTCCCTGATGAAAATCCTATGGGGGAGTTCAGCAGGGGTTGGAAACATCCTTACCATTTATAAATAAATTATATCTAAAGTCCTATCCTGCTGAAATTTTTAGCAACTTATTATGCACAGCACCAGCAGACCAATGTAAATTGCATGCTGGTCTTTGTTCTCAATTTCAAAGGCTTTCTTCCCTGCCTGCTGTCTAATCTCCACAAGCAAAGGTTACCTCTAGAGATCAGGAATCCAAATACGGAGAGCCAGATTGCATCATTCTAATCAATAAACATTATATAAGTAAAAAAAAATATGCTTCTCCACTTTTATTTCTTCATTTTAATAGATATATCAACACAAAGCCTCAAATGAAATCACATTTACATAAAAGCAGCATAACTGGGGAAGAAAATTCAAAAGATAAAATAATAAAATTAAATTTCAAAAAGATCACCCCATGTTCTTACATTGCTTCACTTCAACAAATCTTGATTTCCTCATTTCTAAAATGAAGGGCTGTTTAATATCCAAGCTTTGCCCTCCACCTCCCACCCCACCAAATATTTTGATTCATTAGGTCTGGGTCTGTGTTTAACCAATTTCTGGGGGTGATTCTATTCTTCCCCAGAGGTGGAAACCCCTAATACTGTCATTTTATTTGTTTCCTATTTCTGCTATAACAAATGACCATAAATTTAGTGGCTTAAAACAACACATGTTATTCTCTTACAATTCTCGGGATCAAAACTGTAAATCATTTTCCAGGGGCCAAAATCCAGCTTCCCCAGACTGCCCTCATTCTGTGACGGAGGCCCCTTCTTCATCTTGGATATGCACCACCCCAGCCTCTGCTCCCCTCATGGCACTGCATTTTCCTCTCCTGTAATCAGATTTCTCTCTCCCTCCCTCTACGGAGGACACGTGATTATAATTATGGTGCACCCAGATAATCCAGGTAACTCATCTCAAGATTCTTACTTCACCCACATCTGCAAAGTCTCTTTGAGTATATGAAGTAACACTCACAGGTCCCAGGGATTCCGAGAGAGATAACTTTGAGAGTCATGACTCAGCCTACCACAATCACCTGCAAGTCCCCAGCAACCTCTGTTCTCTGTTCCCAACACAGTTCATCAGAAATACTGGACCCTTTCCACAGGAACAAGGTAGCTCAAATTCCTTCTCCACCCTGACTTCTCTCTCTTTCCTTTATGCTCAGTGGAAGGCAGTGAGGTGCACCATCTGCCCATCCCGCAGGGGTGTTACCCAGAATCAGAGTCCAGAGAGAGCACCTCATAAACTTACTCTGACACATAAAACACATCTTGGGGACCAGATAAGGATTAAAAAGCGGTATACTAGGCAGCTGCCAGACCACCAGCAGCACTGAAGTCACATGGAGCCCCGTGATCTGCCCTTTCATTTAGAAAAGATTCAGATCATTCTCTCAGAAAAAAAAGTGAAATCATATTTTTATGTTGGGCCCAGTTATTCAGGAACCTGGACTGAAGGAAACATACAAACTCACTTGCTTAATGTTAGATTTTCTTTTCTTCTTGCATAAGGTGTATTTGTATACAGTCACTGAACCAGCTGCGGTTGAACGCTCGGATTTTCACAGCTGATATAAGCAGAGTCCCGATTCTGCCCTTGATCTCGGCGCCTTGGGAAAGCAGCTGCAGAATACTGCTTCCTCAAGTCAGGTGCCTTCGGCAGTAAGGGACATGGCATTTGAAAGCTCTAATAAACTCATCTGTAATTCTTCTCTCCGAGGATTAGGAAAGCCGACTGACTGGAGAGTGAGTCAGCATTTTCCGCCTCCTCTTCTGCCAATGCACCACAGCTTAGATGCAGAAACCGGCTCAGAACTCACACCTCTCTCGGAGCTGCGTGGCTCCCTTCCAAACTACCAGCTGTTCTTTCTCCTTTCTTTTCTATTTTTTAAAGCAGTCAGAAGCAAATGCTTCAGCACTACATATACTAAGTGTCTTTTCCCTTGTTCCAAAAATACATATAACTCTGGACTCTGTTCTGAGACCAGCAGTTGGGAAGAATGGGGAAGGTATTAATACGTAAACCCACCCATGCCTGGAGAAGGTTCCGCCGTATTCCTCAGCACTCAAACCTCCCTGCCTCTCTTGCAGAGAGAAACAATACGGCAGTTGAACAAAGTGAAGGCGCTGTAATGCTCAGGGACTTCAGTCACAGACTGGTCTAAAATTCCATTCTATGGAATTGAAGATAATTTGGGATCATTACCATTTCTCAGCAGCTCAAATTCAATCCCACTGATGGTGAGCATGAGGCCATTCTGAAAGAAGAAAATTGTATTCAGTGGAGAGCCGGAATGCTGGATGCTCGGCCATTTCCCAAAGAAATCAGCCCAAACTGCATGCTGCTGCTGTTAACCTATCTGTGTATAATACAACTCGATGTTTTTAGGGCTGACAGATTTTCACATATACAAAAAAAAAAAAAAAAAAGTGTCTGGAGGCAAAAAGAATAATTTCGCTTCCATTGCTTTCTAGGTCATAACTTTTCATATTTGATATTCCTCCCCAATATAGCAGTTATCGGCCTGATCATTGCTTACTTGTCCGGGCATATTGCATTTAGCTCATCCTTCTCCATGCTGCTGAGAACTCTGGAGGGCTTACCCTCCACCCACTTACATCCTTCTTCTATCTCTTAAAGACATGTGCTCAGATGGTGGCATTTCACTCACTGAGCAAGGCTGCACTTTCATTATCCTAGGCTAAAATTAAGTACATTTATTAGGAACAACTCTGGGAAGAAAATGGCCATTTTTTTTTTAATATTTAAGTTAGAGGAGAGTGGGTTCTAACCCCACTTTAAGCATCACACATACACTCAGAATAGACTCTAAGGGAAAGGCTAAATCAGACAATAGATATATGTTGAGTACCTTCTGGTAAACCAGGCACAGAGCACATACAGGTAAACAGGACTGTTCTAGTCACAGATTCCATGGGTCTTATCAACTGACAGAGAAGCCAGACAGTGAACAAGAACTCACAGGTGTGTTAAGTGTTGTAAGAGTAAATGCAGGGGCTCCCATACTTTGCTTTGTTAAGAAAGTCCCTAACTTTTTTCCCCTCTGGGTACAGAGTAAAAAGCTGGCACTCAAGTAGATGCCATGGTACCATGGTGGACATGCTTGGTCCGACACTCCTCCTGAAAGCCTCTCATACCTTCAAATGTGTTTTCATGTATCACAAAAATAGAAATATATACACAAGTATTTCATAGGTGAACCAGATAATAAGGGTTTGCTGTAGATTGGATCCGTATTGCCTCTTCATGGCTGCTTTTTTCAGAGTGTGGAGGGGAATGGGGCTCCCCACTCAGGGAGGTTGCCATTCAGGCCCAGCAAGATGCCAAGAATCTGGAGATGACGGGATGCCTGAGTTATCTCCCTTCTCCAGAACTCCCTGCTGGAAAAAAGAATTAAAGAAGCTGTTCTTGGAGTGGGATGGTTAAGAATAAGCCCATAAATCAACTAAGTACAGCTAAGGGTAGAGAGGCTATGCAATATACTTCAGTCTTCTCCCAATAGATTGGTGGTCTTTAAAATTCACATAGAGGGCGCCTGGGTGGCTCAGTGGGTTAAGCTGCTGCCTTTGGCTCAGGTCATGATCTCAGGGTCCTGGGATCGAGTCCCGCATCGGGCTCTCTGCCCAGCAAGGAACCTGCTTCCCTTTCTCTCTCTCTCTCTGCCTGCCTCTCCATCTACTTGTGATCTCTATCTGTCAAATAAATAAATAAAATCTTTAAAAAAAATAAATAAATAAAATAAAATTCACATAGAGTTTATTTCCTTTCCTGAATGGCCCACATGCTGAGACAAAAGAAAACATATTCTATGTGAACATCATACACAAACACATGTCCATATGGAAATTTTTACTTTCGTTTAGACTATCAATGTTGTGACATGCTCTTTTAATCCTGTTAATGATAGCCTTTGTGTCTTTGTCATATGTAGTACATTCCTGGATTTGGGAACGAGTGTGCCTCGGAAGACCCTCGCTGCCCAGGTGCCCTGCCAGAAGGACAGGTATGAATGAATAGAATATTAGCTCAGAGAGCTCTGAATTGTAGGAATGAATAAATAGCCCTCAGGCCAAAGCACCTCCACCCACCATTGTTCCTGAGATTGTCTAGGAGTTCACAAATCTTTAAGACAGTTAGGATACAGAACAATGACAATACAAAGATTAAAGCTGGATGGTGACTGCCTATGGGAAAGCACCCAATCTGAAATATTAAGCCTAACTCTAGGACGTTCAGGAGGATCTCCTAGGCTCAAGGTTAAGAGGACTTCCTTACAGTCCCTTTGAACAGCCAGAGATATAACAGTGATAAGAAAATAACCAGTCCTAAAAATGTATTCACAAAGATGTTTATCCTAGTGTTGGTTACAAGAGCAAAAATATGGAAAACAAAAATTTTTTTTCAAAAATTTTGAAGAATATTTTACAGCATGAAAAAATGCTCATGATATAAATATTTGCTCTAAAAAAAAAAGCTGTGATCATTATAGGACTATACGCATCATTCATCACGGGATCCCCATCTTGGAGGATAAGAATGGAAGGAAATATACCAGTGTGTTAACATTGGGTTATTTCTGGATGGTGAGATAACAGGTTATATTTTATAAATGTTCTACATTATGCAGGTTTCACTTTTCTAATCAAGGGGAAAGTCACCTAAACATTTGCTACAAAAAGTATGTATGAGTTAGGGATGGTCATGTGCAGTGCTCCAGAGCGTCCCCATCCAGGACAGAATGCCCCCACTGAATTGCTTGGTGGGAAGGTTGGGATGGTTTTCTGATTGAAGTGATGTTGTTTACTGCCTCCTTTGTTTTAGAACAATCCTCAAGTCTGCCCTTATAATCTGTATGCTGAGCAGCTCTCAGGATCTGCTTTCACTTGTCCACGGAGCACAAATAAAAGAAGGTACAGTATTAGGATAATTCTGACCTGCAGACTGTGGGATTTATGACTAGTACTTAGTGCTGGCTCCTACGCTGGGCCATAGCCTTCCACGGCTGCCCAAAATTCTGCTCTTCACAGGCTGTGCTCTGGGTGAGATCAGGGGATGGGCCCCATCTCCAGCTAGTATCAAGTGACTGGTGGAAGAAAGTGAGAGACTGGTTGCATGGAGTCTGGAAAACACACACGTCCAGCTCCATTTATAAATTCTCACTTATATTCAGAAGAAAATGTCCCTAATAAACTGGCCTTCCCCTAAGAAAATGTCCTCAATAAACTGTCTGGTTGAGTTTCCAATTTTGGTTTACTTGATTTTTTTTTTTTTTTAAATAATGGTTAACTCAGAATTATAGATGATTCAGTATACCTTCTCTAGAAGATGAATTATTACGAAGTATTATGTTCTTTGCATAAAAATATTGGATAACTAAGCTTGGGCAGTTGAAAGGTCAAGTATTATGGCCGCTTGTGGTTTGAATTAATAAGGTTTTACTCTTTGGAATTTGTCTTTATTGGAAACCAAGCACATTCATTAGCACAATGTGTCATTTTCCATGTTTGCTCTAATCCCACAAGCCAGGTCAATGAACTCATTCCCTTGATTGACTCCCATGGGGCAGGTTGAATGCAATAGATGTGTGGTTTAGGGAGGCAGTAAGTGCTATGGCTTAATCGAGTAGTGTCAAATTATAGGAATATCAGGCTAGGGCCTCTGTGAAGAGGGCTGCTCCTGATATTGGAGATCTGGGATGAGGGCAGTTGGTCTGGTACTGCTTAGTACCTTAGTGGGAAGGACTGGGTGTTCCTCCATGATCTCCTCCTGAGAAGCAAAAGAGATAACCAGTACAACAGCACAATGGACTACACAAATAAAAAAGGTGGTTCTCTTTGGTGGTTGATTATGTCCACTCTGGGGTAAGGTCCCCTGAGTTTAAATCCTGCCTCCTTCTCTTTTCAGCTGTGTGACCTTGGGCACGTCATCTACCCTCCCAGAGCCTCTAGTTCCTCATTTGTAAAAGAGATAATGATAGTAACTATTTCATAGTTGTGGTGAGGATTAAAGGAAAGAATGCCTATAAAATACTTAGCACATTGCCTGGCACACAGTGAGTGCTCAATGAACATCATCATTACTGTTGCCATAGCAGAGTTTTTCACACAGTACAGGGTATCTCTAGGTTGTGTCAGAGAACTCAGTGTGAACTATGGCAAGTGCTATGCTATCATGTCCATATCAATATTGCTTCTCTCTTGGTAGCTATGGGCATGGAGAGAAGAAGAGAGAGTTTCTCATACTTCCCAAAATTGGGGGTTAATTCTATTGCCATTTAATCATCTCTCTCTTTCTCTACAATCCCAGACAGTCAAGGTAAGGTAAGCACACTAACAATTTCTGTCCATTCTAATTTATGACAACCTAGCCTCCATGACTTTGTTCTTGATTTTATGGCCCATTCACTAATGGGACACCTGGACTCCAGATTCTGCTGCCTACCCCCATTATTCAGGTATATCTTCAGCCAGCAGGAGCTTAGCTCTGTTCCAGGAGGCTGAAAAGGAGCTGTTGGCATTTCATTAAGAAGCTGGCACCATTCCTTGAATCAGAATTAAATCTCTGTCCAGGGCAATGTAGTGCTGCCTGGGGAGTTTTGTAAACAGCTAAAAAATAAGGGACACTAGGCCTGGCTCACCCATCTGTTTAGAACTCTGCAAAGGTATCCACAATAATTTTGTGAAAATGCTCAAAATCCCAAGTGGAAAGAAAGAACCAGCTCCCTCCATAGGTGAGCAAGCCTGGGATTCTTAGAGTGAGTCACTACTCCTTTAAACCACAGAGTGGTGGGTTCTCACAAAACTATCAGAGATTATAACCCAAGGGTTAATTTTTGTCTGATTAGTTAGCTGAGCCCTTAGGTACTGAGAGGGGAGAGTCAAGACAGAGAATGTGGAAAATCTGGACTATGATAAAAACCTGGATGATTAGGGATAGGCAGACAATTCAACTTATATCTAGTAAGTGAGCACCTACTGTGTGTGAGTCATTCTAGATACATAAACTGAATCCTTGCAATCCTAGGAGATAAGGATAAGAAACACGGAATTTTTGTAACTTGCCCAGGATCACACAGTTGCTTCTAAGATATACATACGTTCCCTTAACTCTAGACAGTACTGGAAGCTGCAGAAACTCAGTTTATTCATAGCCTGAAGTCCAAGGTCTAAGGTCATATCATTTAAAAGTGGAGGAATCAAATGGACACTAGACAGACAAATCTATCCCTTTTATCTCCCAAACGGTTCATTGTGGAGCTAGGCAGACTCCAGCCCTTGAAGTAGATTGACATAGAGCTTAAGGGGCCACAGCCTGTTCAAGCAGGTCTGGTCTTCCGTTGTCAGAGGTAGTGCTCCTTATCATTCTGTACACTGCCAGAGTGATGGCCTCTGAAAAGACATGGGTCCCGCTTAGCGAGTTTCAGAGTCCCTCTCGACTTCTGGACAGTTCTCCTTGTTTCCTTCAGGACTTCTGCATCAGAGTCTTCTTCTCTTCCTGAAGCCTGAGGTCTGGGTCCTGGCAGGGGGATCTTTGTCTCAGGCCTTGATGTATACAGATAACAAAACTTGAAAAGGAAGGAAGGGAGGGAGGGAGGAAGAGAGGAAAGAAAAAAGAAAACAAAATTACAAATATACTTACTATAAGAATATATGCACAGATCTTACGATGTTGGAGTACAGAGTGTTAATTTCCTAAACTTCTTACAAATTAATATAAAAAAAATAAAAAACCCAATAGAAAAATGGTAAAGGACACAAGTAACTCATAGTAAAATTACAAAGGACCAATAAACATACAGATTCTCAACCTTACTCATAATAAAGGAAATACAAAATAAAAATGAGATACTATTTGTTACCTATAAGGCCAAAATTATTTTTAATAATACCCCAGGGGCGCCTGGGTGGCTCAGTGGGTTAAAGCCTCTGCCTTCGGCTCAGGTCATGATCCCAGGGTCCTGGGATTGAGCCCCACATCGGGCTCTCTGCTCAGCAGGGAGCCTACTTCTCCCCCTCTCTCCGCCTGCCTCTCTGCCTACTTGTCTGTCAAATAAATAAATAAAATCTTTAAAAAAAAATAATACCCCATATTTCTGAAGGCTTGAGTCATCAGTCACTCTCACTCATTATTGTTGTGAGAATAAAGTGGTACAATGATTTGGCAATTTTGTTTATATATGCACTGGTGATATCTGAGAATACACAGGGACATTGGTAAGCTCTGATGCTGCTGGTAATTGGACCTGAAGAAATTGAAAGAGAAATTGAAGGACCCATTTACCCTTAGGGAATTTGAATTACTTAAATTATCTCTACCAATAGCATGTATTATTTTTTATCTCTACCAATAGCATGTTATAATTTTTTTTAATTTTTAAAAAATTTTTTTAAAATTTCTCAAAAATAGCAAAGAAACTACCCATATTCTCTCAATCTTTGTAGGATTCATTGTCCTCACTTTCCAGAGTAAGAATTAGTATCCAATGACATATACACACTGATGTTTTTCTATGGATTTTCCTGTACACTTATCCCTCAAAGTACTTTTCCCCTTCCTTTATAATTGTCATTGGGAAAGACAATTCTTCATTTTTTGTTAGTATGGGAACCACAAGAGCCAGGAGCCTCAGTTTGAAGAGTGATGGGTAGAGTGGAAAGGTGAGAAAAGGCCAGGGCTATGAGCAGCAGTGGCTGTTAAGAAGTGATGCTGTGTCATTGTTTCTCACATTAAAGCCCACAAATCGTTGTTGACTTGAGCACCTTCCGGATGGTACTTCCTGAGCCAGTCTGCCTATTCCTCATAACACCACCCTAAGGCTTGTGTGTCCTTGTTTTCCCCCAGTTGGATGTATAGGATTCTACCTTCGGTGTCTCACAAGCCCTTTGAATCCATCGACCAAGGCCATATCACTCACAACTGGGATGAAGTTGACCCCGACCCTAACCAGGTAAACTGGTCCTGTGCGTTGGCGCATGCCATGTATCCAAAACCTTGATTATAAATATTTAAGTCAAACCTCGGTCTTTGAGAAATTAGACATTGAAAAAATATAAATGCTAAATTGTATCTGTTCTTTTGCTCATACTTGGGTGGGAATTTTGGAATTGACTATTCACGTGCATGAGTGTGTGTGTTTATTTACTCTGCTTTCAGTAATGAGAGAGATGCAATACTATAGTGGACTGAGATCTGTTTTTGTTTTTTTTACCTTTGAGAACTCCAGTATACCCCCTTTGTCTCTTAGCTTAGGGACATGCCACGGATAATAGGTATATAATGCAGGAAGCAAAACAGACCCGGGTTTGCATCCCTGCTCCCCCACTTACCTGCTGGGTCTTTGAACAACCGTGTTTCACCTCTACACTGAGGTGATTACATCTGCCATGCAGTGCTGTTGGGATGAAAGAACAGGTGTGAACGTACTTCACACTGTGCCTGGCACATGGGAGGCAAGACCCAGGGCTCTGATACAGCCACGTTGATATAATCACTTAAAGGAAGCAATATAATATTGAGTATAAAACCTTGAATTTTATATTCAGGTCAATGTGTTTATTCATTTTATAATATTTTTTTATTCTGAAGTCCCTCTCTGCCAAATTGGCAGAAAACAACTTCATGTCAGTCTTCCCTAGGAATCACTGGTTTTAAACAATGCCAAAGTAGGAGTAGGGGTTGGGCCTTGCTGGTTGGTCCTCCCTCCCTGGATAATGTTGAGATGCCCACTATTCTGCTACCATCAGGCAGAGGCTTGGGCATGGAGTCATCTGCCAGTCCAATTCTGGTTCTGTTGTCCCAGGTAAGACACACAACTCTTCCTTCCTACTTGGAGCTGCTGGGTACAGGTTCAAGACTCTTCTTGGTATTCAAATTCCACACAGACCCATCAGCCACCCATTCATTTCTCTCTCTCTCTCTCTCTCTCTCTCATTCTCTCCTTCCCACAGCCCACGGAAATCTGATGCCTCCCCTTTGTTTACCAAGATGTTATGTCTATACCTACAAATCCCTTTCCCCTAAATGCTTAACAAAAGTCAGCATAATCATAGTCACTTTTGATTTCCTGCTCTGCTCCACCTCTCCTAATTATGGAAATCTCAGAGAACTGTGTACCTGAGTGCTACCTACTTCTCTCCAGCAGGGACAGAAGGGAGGCCTTCAGAGTGAAAGCCAAATGTGAGTTAACAACTTAAAATGTTAGCCGTCTCATAGCCATTTTGAAAACAAGATATGTTGTCTAAATGACTGCCCCTTAAACTTGTGTGAAGTTTAATGCATGAAGCCAACATCCTTCCTGTTCACCACTGGCCTATTTTTGCCTCTCAGCATATGGGAAAAGGTCCGTCCCTGCTCCAGCCCCCAACCCTGCAGGCACCATGCCCTACCAAGTCCCAAAATCCGGCTTTCAGCTCCTGTCCCTTTCTGCTTCCTCCAGTCAGAGCTCTTGTGCAGACCACAGTTTGCACCACCAACATGGGGACCCTGTCTTCACCCCGTCCTTGAGTCTCACATGGCCTCCTATTCCAGGCCAATCTGACCACTTTCTCTCCCACTCTCAGGTTAAGAATGCCCCTGGCAGACCATCTTCATTTAACCATCTAGTTCCCCACTCACCTTGTAAAGGGCCATAAATCATTCTATCCAAAGTCACTGCTCATTCTCTGGGAATCTCCCGGATTCCTCAATGGCTTACATCTCAAATTTGCTAATTCCTCTTTTAAAGTTACAATGGTCATGCTTGTTTGTTTTTGACCAATAGATAGACCTGATTGCTTAATAATGGAACTCTATCTTCTATTAGAAAATATAAAGGAGGGATACCTGTACTTTGATAGGATTCCTGGTTAAACTAAATAAATAAAGCATTTAATATATACTAATTTTGGATGGTTGAGAGGGTGTATGAGTCACAAGGATTTTCCCTATTCTTTTCTTCAGGCAGCATAAGGGAATACCCAATTAAATTTCTGCTAGCCCTCTCCAGTGGAGCCAAATCTCATACTATACAAAGAAATAGGGTGGTTGTAGAATCAGCAAGTAAGACAAAAATTAAGTACAAACAACATTATCTCTGAAAAATCCCTTGAATTGCCCACAAATTATAGGATACGTGGTTTTGTGTATGCCACTCTGTATGGTAATTCTTATGTACACTGAATTTGAGAACTAACTACACAAGTTGAGCTAGACTATAAGAAGGATTGCAGGGAAAGGCCATAGGCAAATATTCAGGAATTCAAATTGTGGAGACTTTATTTTTTTTAAGAATTTATTTATTCATTTGACACAGAGAGAGAGCACAAGCAGTGGGAAAGACTGCCGGAAGGAAAGAGAGAAGAAGGCTCCCCACTGAGCAAGGAACCAGATACAGGACTTAATGAGGGGCTCAGTGAGAGGCTCAATCCCAGGACCCTGGGATCATGACCTGAGCCAAAGGCAGATGCTTAAGCAACTGAGCCACCCAGACATCCCCCATGGGGCTCTTATGATAACTACCAAATAATTAGTGGTAAATAAGGCAGAGTGGGAAATTTCAGTGCCCCTGACTACTCATATCATCCACACCAGTCATCAAAGCCTCTATAACCTTAATACAACTTCATAGATTTTTTTATGGTGTGTAGCCAACAGTGGAGCCAAACTTATGTTCATATAATTTATTTGGGGTAGGAGTCAGGTTTTAAGCCTGACCTTTAAGGAAAATGTGAGTGTGATGTGTTTCCTGTGAGTGTGAGAAGTAACATGCTCATGTTTTTAACATATTATTATTTCTATGACTATTATTGATACATTTTATTTAACATGAATACACCCCTTTACAGTAATTATTTTGTAGTACGGGTGGGTTATCCATGGAAGCTAACCTCACCCTGATAGAATTTTTCTGGTTTTGTCTTGTTATAAAAGCAATGCATACTTAATAAAAACTCAAATGATGTAGATTAACAAAGGAGAAAATGGAAGTCTCTCATAGGCAAGAGTCAAGTATGCCAATTTTGCATGTTATTTTATTGTTTCATAACTAGTTAACACACACTTTGAGAGGGAAGTTTGAGTTAACTGTGTTTCAACTGCGTTGAAAAAGCCTGAGTTACTGTAGAGGCATCAAAAGAGCTGCACCAACAGTTTCTGCTTGCTTTCTAGTAGATACTCAATATACATTTGTTTCCTCTCCTTCCCTGTTTCCCATTCCAGCCTCCCTTTGCACTTCTCCTCCAACTTGTTACCTTTCTCCAGTTTTGAATTTCTTCGAACACACTCTCTATGATGGCCACCAAATGAATTTCTTCTCCATTATTTCCCTTTTTTCCATTTATGACCTTGTGCTCACACGCTTTGGGACAGCTGTGCCCCAGAACTCAACACTGTCTCTGTGTACCACTCTGCCAAGGTAGTGGTTTATTATCCTCTTGTTCTTTGACTTACCTCCCCTGCTGTCCAGCTTCCTTTACCCTGATGCACACATCCTGGCTGTTCATGCTACATTGATCCTTTTGTCTTTTCATTTACACCTTCTTGACAAGTTAATATCTCTTTCCAATTTTATGCTTCATTAATAACCACAGCAATCTGCATTCATCACTTCACCCCTCTCATAACCTCTTCCAAATATGGACGCTAGACTCTCATCAAGAAAGCCTCAGAAAATTATATTTGGGTACTCATCTGACAGTCCTTCTCTGATGAAGCCTGTATCATAGGTATGTCTTCACCTGTCACAGACCAAAATAAATAATTCACCAGTTTCACCAACTCCCCACATTAGTCATCTCTGGGAATTTGAAGACTTGAAAATCACCTAATATTTCCTCCAGGAGAGCATCATGGGGTATGCTATCATCAATGTCACCTTTGATACATTGCCAGGAAGACTGAGGATGATGTTCCCAAAACCTTTATTTCCTCTTAGCGTATATTTAATCAATTGTCTAAGAATTAATGAAAACTCTTTTTGAAAAAAACAAACAAGCAAACATCTTTTTGAGTGTATTTAGATTCAGCCTATGGACATAACAAGTTCAATCCATTAATATCTCACATAAGAAATATACCTAATTTTGTTCATCATGTACTTTCCTCTAACTTCTGGAATCTCAGAATCTAACAAACAAATCTACATCGAGTTTAATTGTGATTTTGCAGATTTCAATTAGCATTCCTGAATCAGCATTCCTCTTTAAAGATCAGAGTCCTTTAAAGTTTATCTTTCTTATTACTAAATCCCTAACTTTTTGACTTTCAGAAAGTCAGACTGAAGCCAGTTAAGACTCAGCTAAAGGAATTATCTCTTAGTTCTCAACCAGTATAATTTGGACCAAGTGATAAACACCTCATAGCTAATTAAAGACCAAGCCATAAAATTCCCTTTTCCTCTAGGACATACAAATTACCAAAAATGCTTCCCAAAAATACATCCTCCCAGGGTATTTGCTGTTTAATTTGTCAAACTATTCAGCTCCACTATCCCTAAAAGCCCCCTCTCCCCAAAAATGTCCTGGATTTCCCACTTCTTTAAAGCTTTTGACCAAGTCTCTCCTATTCACACCAGATTTCTGAGAAAGAAATCTAAATCCATTTTATCACCCCCACTCATCTCTCAACCTTTCATAGTTCAGCCTGCCCAGACTACCCTATTGAAACTGTATCTTCTTTAAACAACAATAATGCACTCCCCACTATTAATACGTTTCTATTCAAAACTTACATAAGAATGTCAATGCCTGGGGGCACCTGGGTGGCTCAGTGGGATAAGCCTCTGCCTTCAGCTCAGGTCATGGTCTCAGGGTCCTGGGATCGAGGAGCCCCACATCGGGCTCCCTGCTCAGCGGGAAGCCTGCTTCCCCCTCTCTCTCTGCCTGCCTCTCTGCCTACTTGTGATTTCTCTCTGTCAAATAAATAAATAAAATCTTAAAAAAAAAAAAGAGTGTCAATGCCTAATAATCCCATCAATGCAGAACCGCAGAACTAACCACTTGAAATGTTTCCGTTTCCTTCTTTCCAGTCTTTTTTTTTTTTTTTTTTTACATTGTAAATAAGATCTAGGGTCCCATGCAGCCAGAAACCAAAAGTAATTGAGAATAATTCCAATCTTCATTTGTTTCTCCTGAGAACACTAAAGAATACCCAATACATGACCTACAAGAACACTTGGCAAACTCCGCTTTCCCCAGTTCCCCCAGACTCCAGCCATCTCACACCCGAGTCCTCTCATTTCACGGGGCATCTTCCCAAGCTCCTCAGCCCCTCATCTGATTCACAGCCTGGCTCCTCCTCCTCCTCCTCCTCCTCTTTTCTGCCCCTGGAGAATGAACTTACGGTGTAGGTTCCGATCCCGTTTCCTAGGAGATTCACACGTGAAACATGGATCTGCATGGTGAGGCTGGAGTTCACAAGATTGAGAGGAAGGCGTGAGGATGGGCAAATTAGAGTTTTCCAACGAAGCAGGGAAGGGCAGAGGAAGGGCTGTGAATAATCGTATATTAATATTGTTTTAGAAATCATTTATACAAACAAATCAAAAGTAGAAACAGACCAATAAATACAGAGAACAAACCGATGGTTGCCAGAGGGGAGGGGGTGGGGTGCGGAGATGTGCAAAATGGGAAAGGGAGGGGGAGAGACAGTCTCCCAGTTATGGACTGAATAGGTCATGGGGATAAAAGTCTCACCATGGGGAATACAGTCAATAATATTATAATAGCACTGTATGGTGACAGATGGTAGCTACACTTGTGGTGGGCATAGCATCATGTATAGACTTGTCAAATCACTAAGTTGTACACCTGAAACTAATGTCACATTGTGTGTCAACTATACTTCAATTTAAAAAAATCAGTTATGTATATATTTACTCTAATGAAAGTCATGCTGTAATACAGTTTTACCTTGTGGGTTTTGTTTTTTTTTTTTTAATTTAAACATCATATTTTGTGCCTTTTCCCATGTCTTTTTTAAACTCCTTGAGTACAGGCAATTTTTAACTTGGCTTTATAATCCAATATATGTTTATAAGACAATTATTCTATTGTCAGATACTTAGAGTGTTTCCATTTTACTATCATAAATCATCTATGGCTAAATACAATCCTTTCTCCTCAACATCCCAAAGCCTACAACAGTTGACTTCCCTCTCTTCTTCCTGTGCAGGTGCCCAAGATAAGCAATCAAGAGCACTAATTTACCATCATATCTTTCAAACCCTCCACGCTCTTCCATGTGCCCTACCCACCAGCCATACTGGAACTTTTACCATTTCAGGGCAATACCCTAAGTTTTCCTGCCTCGGTACATTGTGCTCTTTCACCTATCTGGCATTTTCTCTTTTTTCCTCATAAATATTCACCCATCCAAATCCCACCCATAATTTTTGACTCATCTTAAATACCACTTTCTTCCTTGAGCCCTATATATATTTCTCAGGGTATTTGAGAATATGTCTCATCATCTTCATATGACCTGCTGTGTTCAGCACATGTCTTCTTCCAAAAAGTAGAACCACAAATATTTGTTGAATTAACTCCCTGAGAGCTCAGATCCCATCATCCTATAAACAGACTAGATTGCATTTTCCTAAAGGCATTCACTGGTGTTTGCCAAAAGTATTAGAGAACAGGTTGCTCTCTGTTCAGCCCTTTTGGATAGCTTGCTGGCTCTTTTAACAGTAAATCTCCATCAACTTGCGTTTCACTCCTTGGAAAGATGTTGGTACTTTCTGAAAACTAGATTATTTCATTGTGTGTATCTCCTATTTTCCATATATAAGAATGTTAATAGGCTGTATGCCAAGACTTATTCCTGAGGGAACATTTCTCTTCCAAAGTCATTTCACCTGTTTTTCTATCAGAAAGTGCCCACACTTCCACCTTCCAAGGTCTTCTGTAACAGTTTCGCTGAGGCAGAGACTGTCAGTGTTTACTGCCAGGATGGGACATTAAACCTTGCACACAGAGAGGTCCCCAATAAATCATTTGAATGAATTAATATAAGGGGATTGAATAAGAATGTTGACACTGAAGAACCTTAGCAAGGTTCTGGTCCCAGGAATCAGACTGGGCAAGGGCAACTTAGCACTGGAGGAGTAGTAAATAAGGGTGAGATTGGAAGACCAATATAAGACCGTTTAAGGGAGGCAAAGCCTGCATTTAGAAGCTTTGCAGATCATGAATAGTTTGAGAAGCAGAACAAGATAGGCAGGGATATAAAGGGCTCAGGGTGTAGGTTACTAAGAGAAACTGGGAGAATCTTGGTATCTGTTCTTAGTAGAGAAAACTTCTCTAAACCATCAGTCCTTTCACTTGTAAAATTGAGATGATAATCCTAGGTATCTCAGAAGGTTGTCGTGAGAATTAAATGTCATCCAACAAATATTTACTGAGTGACTACTATGTTTCATGCTCTATGCTAGGAGCTGAGTAATGGATGTAATGCTCTTAGTTTTATACTCGAATGGGAATCCAGGTTTCTATTTGTGAAAAAAGGTCATTCAAATCCCATGAAGAGTTACCTTTTTTGTAGCTTCACGAAAGACTTTTTTAATTTCAATTTTAGTTTGTCAACATACAGTGTGGTACTGGTTTCTGGAGTAGAGTTCTGTGATTCCCCATTTACATACTACACCCAGTGCTCATCACAGCACAAACCCTCTTGAATACCCGGCACCCTTCTAGCCCATCCCCCAACCACCTCCCTCCATCTACCCTCAGTCTGTTCTCTATTGTTAAGAGTCACTTATGGTTTGTTTCCATCTCTCCTTTTCTTCCCCCTTCCCATATGTTCATCTGTTTTCTTTTCATGAAAGACTTTTGAAAGTCTGAATAAAGTATAGTGACTTGCATCCTCCTTAACTGTGCTCTTGACTATTACTTTGAAGAACTCCAATGGGTCACTCAAAGCCTGATTTCTCTCCACACAAATCATGCTGGCTTTCCTCTTAAATTACTAGATTTGCTGAAGAATGCAGCGAGCCACTGTTTTTATTTTATTCATCCCATACACATATACACAGCTTTTGGAGTCTGTACTTAAACTCACCGTAGTGGGATTACCCTGGGCCTCTCCTAACCATAGTTACTGCTAATAATTGCTTACACATTGTGGTCACTCCAAATTCTTAGTTACTTCCAAATTCTTAGGTGATATCGGCTTCTAATGATATGTCTACTTTAGTCAGCCAGTATTGTTCAGAGTATCTAACTCATCTAATCTAGTTGAGTCCAAGGCCATTTGGGATGGAATTTCAGTAAATCACAGAATCTTAGTGTTGAAAATGATACTCAGATCATCCAGTGCAACTCCCGATCTTCTGACTCTGGGAATACTGAGACCAATTCTCTAACTTCTTTTTCATTCCTGAGCATGCATTTTAAATCCTGATCATTAAATGTTGCCACTGATTCTGTTTTTCTCCTTCAGTAACCTTAAAAAAAAAATTTTTTTTAAGATTTTATTTATTTATTTGACAGAGATCACAAGTAGGCAGAGAGGCAGGCAGAGAGAGAGAGAGAGAGAGAGAGGAGGAAGCAGGCTCCCCGCAGAGCAGAGAGCCCAATGTGGGGCTCGATACCAGGACCCCGGGATCATGACTTGAGCCAAAGGCAGAGGCTTTAACCCACTGAGCCGCCGAGGTGCCCCACCTTAAAATTTTTTTAATTCTAACTTGGTATTCCCTTGAAGATGCTTTCCAAATTATTTCTAACCACCTCATTTCTGGTAAGTAAAAGTTTATTTTCCAATGGAATTTGTAGGATACAGCCACAAAATGTGTGAAGCAATGATAGAACTGAAAGAAATAGATAAATCCATAATTATAGTTAGAAACTTCAACATCTGTCTCTCAACAGTTGATAGAAAAACTACACAGAAAATCAGGATATGGAAGAAGTGAGGGTTTTTCACATACATAAAGACTTACATTCTAGAGTTACATTCTAGAAAAATTCTTTGGACTTTTAGAAACATTTCCCAATTTACTATTGCCTAAACATCACTTGACCACAAATAATCCCACAAATTTGTTTTAGTCTTATTCTTTGAGATATTAGCAAGGTTCTTGGTGCCTTATATTTATTCATTCATTCAATCATTCAACAGAAATTTATAAATATCCTCTATTGCCAAGATATTACATTGAGTACTACAATTGATTTCATTATTTTTGAAAAGTTTAATAATTAAATTCCTTGTGAAGGGTTATTTAGCAATAATATATAGTATGAATTTTAAAAACTATTGAAAAAGTTATAGGACTAAATCAACTAACAAGCATCCTTTATCACTTTTAGAAGCTCTTCTCTGAAGAGAATTCTGGAATTATAGTTTCCTCCAATACCCCATTGTTACCATGTAAGAAAAAATACAATCAAGAGAGAGAAAATGACTTGACTTGTCTGAGGTCACAGAATAAATGGAAACAGAGGCAGTAGCAGGACCCAGATCTCGTTCCTGGCTCAGCCCAATGCACAGCCCCGCTTGGGCTGGCTGTGGATCAGAGGGTTACTGCTCCACAGCATGCAATTAAACTGAACATCTGGCTTTAGCAGGAGATGTTTCTCCTCTCCGCTTCATGGGTTCTTCCTGTTTGTCATCTCCCCAAATCTCCCTCCTCACATTCCACAACATATCACACCAAAGTTCCTGACAAAAATCTCTTGCCCAAAGATCAAAAGCTGGCTTCTTGTGAGTAAAGGATTTATCAGAACCCGCTTGGGTTTTTATTACCCTTCATGATGCACTGAATATAGAACTCGTACAATCTGCTGCTGTCAGACCCAGCTGATAAATTACTTCTTTCTCTATACCATCTCCATCATTTGAAGGGTGTCATTTTTGCATTAGAGAAGCTTCTTCAGGACCACTGCCTCATCTAGTGTGTGGGTCCTGTTGAAGGCATGCTCTCTACATCATCATGTAGGGCCTGTCCACCCGACAACCCTGGCTCTTTCCTCATGACTTGAGGGTTGATGTGCTATAGAAAACTAAAAAACTAACCAGCAAAAATTAGCCAAACCAACCTCTCAGCCTCTCTGGCTTAGTTTTTCCCACTCACAGAAGACAAATCTCTTCTTTGGGATTTAGGACTTTTTTCTACCTTCAACAGATATTTCAATGTCAGGAAGATATACAAAGGCATTGTCTCAGTACAACAAATCAGGCAGTGCTTCTCCTATTACTGGAATTTCTTTTCTTTTCTTTCTTTCTTTCTTTCTTTCTTTCTTTCTTTCTTTCTTTCTTTCTCTATTTTCTTTCTTTCTCTCTCTTTTATAAAAGATTTATTTGAGAGAGAGTGTGTGTGTGCATGATAGGGGGAAGGGCAGAGGAAAAGGGAGAGGGGAAGTAGACACCCTGCTGAGCACGGAGCCCTACAGAGGGCTGGACTCTAAGATCATGACCTGAGGGAAACCCGAAGTTGGACACTTAACTAAGCCACCCAGGCTCCCCTTCTCTTTTCTTGTCCTCCTTTTTTCCTTAGGTTTGTAAATCGTTATGCTGGTGCTATTTAAACAAATCCTTGCTACTTAGTAGCTAGCATGTCGCTGCCATATCTGGCCAAAGATACCACAATTTAGTTGACTGATTAATTTGTTGATTGGTTGACTGGGTGGACTTTTCTGTGTATGATGCTTAGTTTGGCAATAAAAGAATCGCAGAATCTCTGGCTGGGTCTGCTGATTCTTAAAATGTAACTGTCCCATTAGTAGACCGTTTACAAAATAAAGCTTTTATAAAATACAGAACAGATTCTGTTTTAATTTAGTCTTGGGTCTCAAAGTCCTTCTGGGTAGTTCTCATGAGTAACCAGCTTCAGAACCTCTGGAAAGGTCTAAGATGTTGCCCAGGCAACCGTTGATCTGATGCTTAAATCCCTTCCATTGGGAAACTAGACCAATGACTCTTCTTGGGACCAAGACTCTAGGTAGTCTAGTCTTCCAGATAATCTTCCTGGCTGTACAAACTGCACACTGCTAACATAGAGGGAAGCAGCTTGTGGTGATTAGTACTAGACTAGAACTTCCTCTCAAAAAAGCTAGTAGTGCTTAGCTGTGGCCCTTCCTGATGTCAGGGGACCACCCTCCTAAGTCAGTGGTTTTCAACCAGGGAAAAATTGTCCCTCAGATGACATGTGACAATGTCTGGAGACATTTTTGGTTCTTACAGCTTGGGGGAGTGCTAGTGGCACCTAGTGCGTAGTGGTCAGGGCATGCTGATAGATACCCTACAACACAGGACAGCCCCACAACAAGGAGTTATGCAGTGCAAATGTCAAAAGTGCCGAGGCTGAGAAACCCTTTCCCAGATTCTTGTTCTCAGGGTCCCCTCCCTCCCAGGAAATATCACCTTTAATGGAATTAGCCCTAAACCTTTTCCTTTTTTTTTTTTCTCTTGGGGCTTGAACTCATGACCCTGAGATCAAGACCTGAGCTGAGATCAAGACTTGGATGCTTAACCAACTGAGCCATCCAGATGCCTCTAAACCTTTTCCTTCTTTCTGAGGCACGATTTCAACAACGTTTTTCAAACCGACATTTTATGTCCTTTTTAAGTAGTCCCAGGATGAGATCATCCTGCTTGGCTTTTAAAAAATAAAGACCGCCACCTGACTATGTATGTCAGAGAGGCAGAATAATCCCAGTGTCACTTTTCCCACTTGCCGCTTCCTCTCCCACTCAGCTGCCTTTCCGGGATACAAAACGAGCCCAGCCCCATGACCTAGGGAAGGCCTGACCTGCCTGAACTGACTGGGCACCACAGCCAGTGGAGTCGGCCATGGGGGCGCAGGCCAGGGCACGAGATGTCCTGAGGTTTATCTGTTGCCAGGCTGGCTGGGGCATGCCAGCTGCCAGGCTGATTAATAAGTCCTGGGCTGACACACTTCTGGTAGGTCCTAGACTGCTGATTTTTCTCCCTACTTCCTTAGATCATTTCATTATTAAATTAAAGATTGTTGTGATTTAAACTGAACCGCCAGGCAGCCTGGGGACAAATGTGGGGTTTGGTGAAGAAATGGAACCCAGTACAGCATTTACTAAATCCAACCTCAGTTGGGTGCTTTTTCTTTCTCTTAAAGAAATAATTCAAAACTCCCAAGGCTGGAAGTAGAAGTAGAACCTTCCCCTGCAGTGTCAGGAGCCCACACAGAGAGGCTGGCATGCCAGGAAAGGGAGCCGATTATAAATAGCATAAAAAGCAGCATCAGTCAAAACTCACTGATATGCCTGAGCAAAATGTTAAAGAAAACAAACAGCTTCTGAAATAAGAAGCAATGATCTTTTTTTTATTTTTTAATTTAAAGTGCTAAAGAATGAAAAATACACACACACACACACACGGATTAAACACACACACATACACACACTCAGAGACGCTTTAGGAAATAATGAGTAATTATTAATTTCAGAACAACAAAATTACAAGCAGTCGGAGTCACACAGGAGGAATTGCCATCCTTTCTTTGTGTAATTGATGTTATTTATTTAGAAAGCCTATGGCTTCCCCTTCTAAAATAATTTTCTTGTTACATGTATTTTTTTCCCCAGCTTCGATGGAAACCATTTGAGATTCCAAAAGCATCCCAGAAGAAGGTGGATTTCGTGAGCGTAAGTCAATACGATCCACGCCTTCCCTCTGCTCTCCTTTCTTCCCCGGTGAGTGATCCAGCCATTTGCAGGCTGAATGCCAAGTGGCAGCCAACTCAGAGGCAGGCAGCAGAGACAGCACCACCTGCCCCTGCTTCCAGAGATGGCCAGGGATGTCTTATTTACAGGCACCAAATGGCTGCTGACACCAAGGGCACTGGTGAGCGATTTACAACCTCTGAATGACCATTGGAAATTGAGCATTTACCTGTCTCTGGTCTCTTTGTTTTGGGCTAGAACAGGGATTCTGAGCCTTTTTCCCCCCATGGACTCCCTTTTTTTTTTTTTAATTTGTTAGTTACCATACAATGCACTATTGGTTTCTGGGGTAGAGTTCAATGATTCATTCCTTACATACAACACCCAGTGCTCATCACAACAAATGCCCTCCTTTTTTTTTTTTTTTTTAACAAATGCCCTCCTTAATCCCCATCACTCATCCAGTCCATCCTCTACCCACCTCCCTCCATCAACCCTCAGTTCGTTCTCTATAGTGAGGAGTCACTTAGGGCTTGTTTCCCTTTCCATGGACTCCTTTAATAGCCTGGTAAAGCTTGTATTTTTAAATGAATAAAATAAATTACATAAAATTACAAAGAAGTTGATCATATTGAAATACAGTGATAAAAATATTAAAAAAACAAATTTGGTTTTATAGTAAGTAACACATATGCTTCCCTATCAATGCACTGAATCACAAAATCTATGGAAAGCTCTAAAAGCTATAGTTGTTAGAAGTGTGAACATAAACAATATTCTGGAATAGCTTGTAACAACTATAATGTGATCTAAAAATATCCGTGATTTGTATCAGTGACCAGGTTACAGGTACTTCTAACATTTCTGTGGTTTCTTGCTTACATTCGTGTACATCAATGAAATGATACATTTCAGAGATTAGTGAAAATAAATATATAATTTTGTCCCCATCCAAGTTCATGAACTTTCTGAAATGGACCTAGAATAGCAACAACTCAGGATGACAACTCTAGTTAATGCAATGCTGATCAGAAGTTCTACTTGGTAGTTACAGGTGTTGAGAGTATTAGAACACTTATGCTCAGATCAAACCATATGTAGGGGAAAGGGAAGGGAGCTACAAGGCAGAGGGGCTCAAAGAAGCCAGTAGAAGCTTTTGCAGACCAACCTTATCCCATGGCTCACTTAGGGAGAGTCCAGGTGCCCAGCCATGGGTCAAATTGTTTGGCTCATGCAGAATTCCTTATGTATATTAAGTGCTCCAAACTCTATGTAGATTGATCTAAATAGACCCCAAACGGGCAAACTGAAGTAAAATATGAAAAGAAGTCCCCCACTCTGGGTGAACTATGGATATCTGCAGGAGCAGAGCTCCCACCTTTCCATCTGCAGGTTTGGGACTGAGAGTTTTGAGAAGACCCATGTCTTAAGGTTTCTTGGACTGTAGATGATGAGCAGAGAGGATACAGTTGGTCAGAATGCTTCCACTTCCCTGTTATGGAAAAATTAGGGCTGATCCTATGTATAAGCACAGGATTGCCTAGCTGGTGCGGTGTATTTGAGGGGCATTAATTGGTTCTTAACGTGGCAAGCTTCCTCCCTAAGCATCCTAGGTGCTTGGTTTTACCTCTGAAAGAAACTCTCCTCCAGGCTGATTTTAAGCACCAAACAGATAAAATGCCAGGTAAGGTCATCTTAACCACTGAGACAATTCAGATCTAGGGCCATAGCTGGCAACTAGGGTGAGCCACCACCTTCCAAACATAAAACTCATAAATCTTGAGCTCCTCAGAGGCAGGCTAGACCCCAAATGTCCCCCTTGTCACACAGAGCAGACCCTAGTAGAACCTTGTCTCCAGACTCTCAGGCACCAGAAGGAGGGATAGCCTCTTGGACAAGACTTACATACACCCTTCCTTCCCCTGTGGTTCCTTCTAGGGCCTGCATACCTTGTGTGGAGCTGGAGACATAAAGTCTAACAACGGACTTGCCATCCATATTTTCCTCTGTAACACCTCCATGGAGAACAGGTAAGTGGCTCAATGCTTGGGCAGAACATTCCTATTCCCCAAGAGCTGTTGGCCAGAGAGTGAAAGCCAGGTTGTTGTTTTACTGTTATCGATTCCCCCCGCCCAGAGCAACATTGATATACATTTATTAATAAGTGAGCATTTCAGTTTTGACTGATTCTTGCAACATGAACAAGAATTTCACATAACAATGCAAATAGAAAACAGACAGTGGGCATTGGGAAGCTAGACGGCATTTTGACTTTAACCAGGTTTGGGTCAGAATATCTCTAATTTCTTAAAGTTCCCTGGGGCTGTTCCTGAGTCTAAAGTCATACTGCATGAGCAGCCATTAAGGGCCACCCGTTGGTGGCTGGTCAAGATGACAGACTTTGGCTTCAGTTATTAAATGTGTAAGTTTAACATTCCTCAGTAGAGGAGCTTACATATTGGATTTTTTTTTTTAATCAGAAAAAAATATGTAAATGACATTCTGCCTCTTCTTGGAGAAGCAGAATCTTATAGCAGCTTTGCACACACCTCTGGAACCAGACTGTTACATCGAAAGCCCCATTCCACTCCTCCTGGCTGAATAATCTTAAATAAATCATTTAACTTCTCTGAGCCATGACAAGGCACTGAAGATGTCTCTTTGGATCCAACATCATATCATACCACCTCCTCTCTTTTCACCTGAGCCACACTAACCTTCACTCAGTTCTTTCAACCTGCTTCAGGGCATTTGCATGTGCTATTCTTTCTGCCAGAAATGTTCTCCCCACTCCCCAAACTCTTGCCTAGATAATTCCTTCAGATCTCAGGTCAAACGTCCCTTCTTCAGGGAAGCCTTTGCTAACCCCTCACATTAAATCGGGTTCATTATTCCTTCATTCCCCTGAACTTGACTTTCATAGTGTTGTTACAGTCTACGATGATACAGTTCTGTAATTATTTGATTTCTATCTGACTTCCTACTAGACTCTAAGCTGCATGATAGCAGAGACTGGGTCATTTTGCTCACCAGTTTATATCCAGCACTGAGCCTGGCACATGGTGGGTGGTAAACAATAATATGTGGAGTGAATTAATTTGTCTGGACAGTGTTAAAACTGAAATCACAGGAATTATTCCTTATGTTTCAGATGTTTTTACAATTCAGATGGGGACTTCTTGATTGGTAAGTTCTGAAGATTTCACTGTGAAATGATCCCCAGTCACAAGCTACTTTTCAATTTATACATATTATTTTCCTTTATCCTTCAGTCTGTCTTACGTAGTGCAATCTACAGACTGAGGTCTAGAGGCCATTGGTGGTCTGGAAAAGATTTCTGCTATACCTCAAAGCCCCTGGTTTATTTCCTGGTCTCTCTGTCTTTGCCCATCTCTGCATGGCCTTTCTAATATGGGAGATCTGGGAAGCTGAAAGAAATAAAGAGTAATACCAATATTTGATTAAATTATTAAGATAACTCTACTTGTCTTCAAACCCGCCCAAGAAAAGACCATCTGTCACTGATCTCAGCCATTTAGATAAAAATTTTCATGATGCCATCTAAAACACAATGTCTACTAGAGATTTCTCTGGTCTACCCATTCTTTTTGATGGTTTCAGTATTGATATTTTGCAGTGACCATTTTGGTGTAGACATTAGATATGCAAATGCCAGACTCACTGGAACTATCTGAAATGAATGGTTTTCCATCCAATTTCTGCTGCCCTTTTTGGTCAATCCACAGAACTGGGCATATACAAGCTCCTTACCTGACAACCAAAAGTAAGCAGAGACGATTTTTTCATTCACTTTCTTCCAGTTAGTAAAATTGCTAACCTAGGTTGTCAGCATATACATTTCCCCCCATGAACTCAATAAAGCTTTTCTTTTGGAGTGAAAAATCAGATGCAGCCCTTGAGTCTTTTACTCTTCATGAGGTGGTAAGAATTGTTCACTGCTGCCCTGTCTTTTTTGTTAGTTCCCCAGAAAGGGAAACTTCACATTTACACTGAGTTTGGCAAGATGCTTGTGCAGCCCAATGAGATCTGCGTCATTCAGGTTGGTGATGTGTCCCCTTCTCCCCTGCCTCTCCCTAATTTGGGAACAATCAGATGTTGCAGCTGCTGTCATTTCCAACTCTAAAATTTCTTGGTGGATCGTGTCTGAGCAAAGGGAGGGAGTTTTAGTCATGCGGGAGGCTCCTTGTGCAGAAGGGGAAGCAGGCTTGGATGCCTGGTTTGTTTTAAAATAGGACACAATCACAAAGCAAAGAACATTGTCAATTGTCATGTGTGTGTCAATACTCATACACACTTTGGATAAGGCTCTGTTCCCATGGACTGGTGTGGAGGGTGGGATGGGGTGCAGTGAAGATTAATTTCTTAAAAATTTGGCTGCATCAGAGCACTGGTTTCTCTGAACCCAATGGGAGATTAAAGTAGAATTGGTTTGGGTCACAGATGTGATTAGGAGTTAAATATTTCATTTTAACTCATCTTTGAGCTGGTCACCTCTCAAATATAGCTCAGCAGACTATAGGTTTATTTTTGCATCTGGGGCTAGCTGTGGCTCTGGGTCAGCTTCTTTATAGTTATACGTATGATTTGGGAGTGCACACAACTGTCTGCTTCCCATTCCAGAGAGGAATGCGGTTCAGCATTGATGTCTTCGGAGAGACCAGGGGCTATATCCTGGAGGTCTACGGTGTCCACTTTGAGTTGCCTGACCTGGGACCAATTGGTAAATCTTCATTACAAGCTTTTAAGTTCCCTTGAGATACAGGACAGATAATCACATGGGAGTTAAACATCCTTCTCCCCTCAGTATCTTTCTCCCCTCATGATCTCACTCAAATTTCAACTTTCTTCTCTAGACAACTTCTCTAGATCAAGTGTAGTTTGGAATTTCAGAAACCTATTAGAACTCTCTAAGCAACCCTAGACATTTTTTTTTTTCAGACCTCTAAGTTTAGGGGTTCTGTGCAATGGTTGACCTAGTTGATGAAATGAAATCATTAATTAGCTTGTTAGTAGATCAATCCATCAGCTAGTCTTGGCCCTATGTTGTGCTGAGAGTAATGATGGGACTCTCATCAAGGGTAACACAAGCCTCTTCCCATAAAATACGTACATAAAAGTAAACAACCAAAGCCAACCCATTATAAATCTCTCTCTAGAGTAATATATAGACCATTGGAGAGCAAACAGTATGTAATAGATTTCTGGTTATACAGCGTACACCCTAAAGGATTTAGCAGTTTGGGTTACTGGGGGCCAAGTCACCAGGAATAGCGTTATAGAAGAGATGAGATTTGACTAATTCTTGATGAAAAGGGGAGGACAAATAAAAAGGAAAGGGAACAGCTTAAGCAAAACCATACATGTAGGAATGACCTTTGTGAATAAGAGGGAGATCATTTTCTTAAGTCAGTAAGTTGTGTGTAGACAATAAAGTGGGTGAAAGCCATAAAAACGGCAAGGGCTGTACTCCTATGGAAAGGGGACATGGGCTGAGAGATGCATAGTTTACAAACTTCACATTCCAAATTAGCACATTCCACAAAATCCACACAGGTAACTCAGGGCCACGAAGGAACTAGAAACCTCTTCCACGAGGCAGCTTCCATGAGGCAAGATGAAAACTTTCAAAAGTGAATCAAGGTCCCCCCACCCCCGATTCTTCTGGCAAACTGGAGGCAGGAGAAGCAGGAGAGAAGTGAAGGTGGTAGGAGGAGTTGCTCTCAAAACATCTCTTGGAGTGAAAGAAGTGGCTGGGAAAATTGGCCCTTGGTTTCATCTTTGACATGCTTGCTAAAAGTGGTGGCCACATCTCCCAATTCTTCCTTTCTTTGTCAACAGCCTTTTTAGAGCAAAACAGGACAGGCCATCATGTGCCTTCTGGTCACTCCCCTGGGGAGATCCAAATAGTCAGAGGAAGGTGGGAGGCAGGAGAAAGGCAGCTGGAGCCATGGTGGGCCGTCTGTCATCCTGTTCACCACCCGCTCTTCCCACTTCAGTCTGGCTTCCTGCTGCTCTACAGTCAGCATAGCCTCCAGGTTCTGTGGAACACGTACCCTCTGGAAAATATATATAATTAACTAACCAGCTGGGGGCTTATATTTTTTAACCCCAGGAGCTGGAAATGATAAAACACTCCCCAGGTCTCTCCTCTCAGAGTTAAATTATGTTTTTGCACTTATACTTTTTATTTTTGGTCTTTTGATTTATTTTCTTTCTCTGGAGGGAACACCCGCTCCTAAACAAAGGTAAGGAGGCAAGTCCTGAGTACTCTTTTCCTGAGGGGCAGACAGATTTGTCAGGCTGGAGAGCAGTTTTGCAGACTTGGATGGATTCTGACTTCTGTCTGAGGAGCAGAGGTATGCCTGGGGCAACAGTATGTAACCCTTCCTTTCTGAGATCGAGGACTGTAGATGAGTTCTAGAATCATCATGGTTTTCTTGGGGAAAAGTTCTAGGATTCTACCAGACCTTCCCTGAGCCTCTTTTCTAGTCTCATCCTCTCCCCTCACCTGCAGTGAGGCAATGATGCACATAACATGGTCGATAAACCGCATTTACTCTACAACTTTAGAAGGTGATACTGGTGAGGAGGATGATGATTTTCATGATTCTTTTTCCTAATCAAATTCCTTGAGTCTTCCTAAAAGGGTACCAGATTGGGATTCCAATGAGCCTTTGGACAATGAAAACAAATTGTGCAATGGCTCCTGACATGGCCCTTTCTCTTTGCGCATCTGTGTTTTCAGAATGTGATTTCCAATGTGATTTCAGAAGTGTCTAAAAGACTTTTGGGTCGCTGTGTTCTAGGAGCCAATGGCTTGGCCAATCCTCGTGATTTTTTGATACCCGTTGCCTGGTATGAAGATCGCCAAGTGCCAGGTGGCTATACTGTGATTAATAAATACCAGGGCAAGCTATTTGCTGCCAAACAGGTAAAGTAAGAGGGTCGGTGGACAAGAAGGGAATAAATAATTATTAAGCACCTACTGATTGCTAAGACCAGTGTTAAGTACTTTACATATATTATATCCTTTCATCTTTACTATACCACTGAGATATTACAAATAAGGTACTATTTGCCTCATTTGTAGTCACAAAAATGTAGTGACAAATAATTTACCAAATGTCATAGTAAATGGCAGAACTAGCATCAGAACCTATACCTGTTTGACTCCAAAGGTCGTGCTCCTTCCCACTCACTAAGCAATAAAAATCCTGGCAATATGTAGGTCTCAAAAATGGTGTGTAAAATATACTATACAGGCAGGGTAATATGTTATGAAAAGGGAAATGAGTAAACAAGCAGATCATCCAAGATTTATATTACCAATGGCCACCATATTTCAAATACAAGCTATGACTTATACAGAAGAAGTAGAAATCAGTTAATTAGCTTAGCTTAGTTTATACCACCAGCCTTGTAAACTCGGGAGATAAGCAAAGGCATAGATATTAATATGGTAATAAATAATAACATAATATGTAATCTATACTATATTAGCATACATCATATTATTATTCAATGTACTGAATATATGTTAGCAGAAAGTAATTATATAACCAAAATAATCCAAAGATTTCTTCTGTTTGCCATTATTTATTACCATTATTTTTGCCCATTTGACATACATCTTATATTTTTCAAGCCATTTTATTTTCCTTGGACAGCATCCAAAGTAGCTGGTATGCTAACCAGCAGAGGCCAACTAGTTTGGCACTTAAAATTAACCCCTGAGAGATAATTGTCAGCCTCATTGACACATTGTCACTTTCATATTGTCTGGGTCAGGATTTCTCAAAATGTGCTTTAGAGGTCATAAGCATCAGAAATCCCAAGGGAGGCTTGTTTGAAATAAATGCAAATCCTTCAGTGTTACTCCAGCCCAGCAAAAATAATAACTTCTGGGCATGGAGTGTGGAAACCTACATTCATTTTAAGTATGCTTCCCATATTATTTTTGACATACAGTTGCTAGAGAACCACCATTCTAAAGGTAACCAGCAGCTCCGTGGGTTTCCACTTTCTAAGTGGACTCTGTGCTGGTTATTCCCCGTGTGACCTCCCACACTGACCCATTATCCCTTCTTGGCCATGATCTGTGCCCTGGCAGCTTAACTTATCTGGGCTCCCCAGCCAGCCAGTTTGGGGTTGGATTCAACTAGTGGGAGGTACTCACAGGAAGTTGCAGGGCAGGAGGAAAGACAAGTTGGGGGTTTTCTTCTCCTGTTTCTCCCCTATTTGGGACTGTGTCCCTACATGGTCTCAGTTCCTATTGGGTGGCCCCAGTGGCATGCTGGAGCCAGGCATGAGAGAGCTGACAGACTCTTTCTTCCCAGCTCTCTGTTTAGCAGCATTTTATTAGTAGCCCAAAGGTGATTGGGGTGGAATATTTATACCCCCCAAATTAGCAAATGCTATAAAACAGAGCATTTTTCCCCCAGAGAGCTAGCTGCTAGTTGTTAAATATTTACCAGCACACCATTGAGCGGCCCCTTCTTCATGGTTCTAGCTCTTGTGGGAATCCTATAACAAATTTTCCTCCCATATCCTACAAGGCCAAGGGATGGCAATGTCTTCCCACTGTTGTAGGCTCAGAAACCTCAGCATCTCTAGTCAGTTCACCTAACCCTAATCACAACTCTGTGAGCAGTCCCTTCAGTAAAGTCTCTAGAATATTTTGAGTTAGATACTGTTTCCAGAACAGATGCATAGCTGCTGTGGGGACTACCTTCCTGTCACAGAGCACCGATCCCCTCCTAACCCAGAGCAGGTCCAAGGAGCATCACCTCGGGATGGCTCTAAAAACTCAAGTCCTTGGGACTGGAATTTTAGATACTGTCTCACCGTCCTGCACTCAGCAGCCCAGGCACTGTGTGTACCAGAAGCTCCTCTGGGCAGTAATTACCTGGAAAGCAGTCCGAGCAAGTGCCTGCCCTCTGCACCAGGAAACCCAGACGGTGGCTCAGATTGGCTAAGAATTGCTGACCTCCACAGATTCTCACAACTCTGTTGAAAATTGTTGAAAAGGCACTACTTGGAGAATGTGCTGTGCTTCTGCTGCACATGTGATCAGAGGCAGCTGCTGCTTATGAACTGGAAAAATAGGGTTACTGGCTGAGCAAGGGACAGTTTGAAGGCACGTGAAGCAACCACAAAATGATTCAGGGTCGTAATTCTCCCAAAGGATGCCATGACTACATCATGAGAACAAAATCAAATCAAAAAGAGAAACAATGATGCCATGTACAAACTGTGGCAACTACGGAAGCATTAAGCACTAAGATTATCTTTTCCTTCTTTTTTTGTGTATCTGTATGTGTGATCAGGACGTCTCCCCATTCAATGTTGTGGCCTGGCACGGGAACTACACCCCATACAAGTACAACTTGGAGAACTTCATGGTCATTAACTCGGTGGCCTTTGACCACGCAGTAAGTTTGGACCATGGAGGGGCCCTGGGGATATGACAGCCCTTAGGTGGGAGGGTCCAGAATAGGTCCCGATATTCAGGTTTAACTTTTCCAAGATCACCCTTGGAAGCCCAAGATATTGTCATTCTTCATTGTGCGGACAGGAATTTGAATCACTTGCGGCCAGGTTTGGGGGAAGGAGTAAATAACCAGCTACTGGGAGAGCTAAGCCTGGCATGCCACACTCACCCTTGAACTCGGCTTAGTTCTTACACCAAGTTTCACAGTAACTCCCATAGATAGCTAAAAACTTAGTTTCTTCTTGGCAAATGTATCCCCAAAAGAAACCAACTGCTCATTTTAGTGATAAAGTCATGAGAAAGAAACAGCTCTGGATTTGGGAAGTTCTCGATCCTGCTTACAAGTGCTGAGTCTGCTCTGTCCGGCTGCCTACTCCAGTGCCTCCACTCCGGGCTGTTTTTAGCAGTGATGGAGCAGACAGCCCTCTTCTAAAGTTCCTCAGGATGTTCAGTGCCTGAATTTAAAAACAGAGAAGTTCTAAAGCATGAACTCAGGGATATTTTTCACTCAATTAGAGGGCCACAAATAGGTCCCTGGTCTACAGGGCAAGCCCCCGAGGCCCCACATTCGTGATAAAGTGCTAGTTCTGTGATCCTGGGGGAAAGTTTATTTTGCAGCCTGGTTCATAATAGATTAACTTTAAAAAGCTGGAGGGATAATTAGAGCAGAAGCCAGAGAACCAGAGACAGAAAGATTACTCTGAGCCAGCTCAGCTCATCTCTAGGGGAACAAAACTACCTTTCTGAAGAGCAACAACTCGTAACAAAACCAAAAGGGAAAAGAAAATGAGGCATCAAGCCCAAAGCAGCATTAAAAAAGATCCAGAGACATGGATAGAGCTTTATTTGAGTCTCACTACCCTTTCTTTAACAGTTTCAGATAATTTCTTAAGGCAGATGAAGAAGTGTAAAGTCTCACAGCAATAGGGTTGGGATTTTGGCTTGCCTTTGCACAGGTCCAATCTTTGTACTGCTGCTACCATTACTCTCCCAAAATCCAGGTCTGATCATTCTACCGCTGCTTTAGAAAACCTTTTGCAGCCTCCCCATGTGTTTAGGATTGTCTGAGCTCTCAAGCATACTATCTGATGCTCTCTACCATCTGGCCCTAGACTAGTTTTTTCACTACCAACTCTTAGCCCTTGTGCCTTCTGACAATGCATTCTGGGCTTTAGCTTTCATGCCTCTTAAAAAAAAAATCTCTGTGCATTTTGATGTCCTTCCTGTTTTCTGTGCTTAAAATGCCTTTTCCTTTCCTTTCCCTCCCTCCCTCCCTTCCTTCCTTCCTTCTTTTTCCTCCCTCCCTCCCTCCTTTTTTCTTCTCCTTTATTTTCCAAGACCTTCTTCAAATATCACCACCTCTTTGAAGCCTTCCCTGATGCTCTTAGGTAGGTAGGCACTCTCTGTAATCCCTTGGAGTTCTACTTATAAAGCGAGATTGCCCTTGGCACCTTGCTGTGGTCAGTTGTTCACACACCTGCAACCCACCACCACGACTAACAATGCTAAAGGGGAATAGGTCTCTTTGAATCCCAGACCCTAACATGGCATGTGAGAGCAAACATGATCATTGATTTCAATGAAATTGAATCTCAATCTTTCCAATTTTAGAAGGGTTCTAAAGTTCTTTTAAAATTTCAGTATTGTCCCCCAGCCTATGCCCTCTACATTACCACCTCCTAAACTAATGATGTAAGTGATGTATTTTAGATATGAGAGTCCAACAGGGGTAAGGAAAGCAATGAGGATACCATCTGGAATCTCTGTGATGCCCTAAAGAGAAGCATATCCTACCTACATCTGTACCAAAAGTTGGATACTATTTTATTTCTATTTTCACCTCACTCTGAGCATCCATTCTGCAGAGAACTCCCTGCAGCACATCCCAGCTCTAGTCACTCTGACCTGAGGTTGGGAGGCAGGCATGAACAGGGTCTCAGAACCACAGGGTGATACTTGCATGAAATGGGGGCTCAGCAGGGTGAGAAAGCAGCTCCAAATCCTCTTAGTTGGTGTTAATTCATTTTGCTTCAAACACAGCAAGAGCTGAAAGTCAGATGAGTGATTTCTTCACCTCAGCGACAAGCCCAGTCTTCTTAGCTTGGCTTGTGTGGCTTCATCAGAAATTACAGTGTCGGGGTGCCTGGGTGGCTCAGTTGGTTAAGCCTGAGACTCCTGATCACAGCTTAGGTCTTGATCTTGCTGTTGTGAAGTTAAGCCCCAGGTTGGGCCCCAGGTTGCGCTCCACGATGGGCTCTACGATAGGCCCCAAAATGGGTATGGAGCCTACTCAAAAATCAAAAACAAAACCTAGAGTCAATTTGGAAACCCCTTCCAGTGTGGGTGACATGTGTACCATTGTCCAGTCACCTCCCTTCCATCATGGGCTCAGTGTCTCCTTGTGCTTTCACAGGACCCATCCATCTTCACAGTACTGACCGCCAAGTCTGTCCGCCCGGGAGTGGCTATTGCTGATTTTGTCATCTTCCCACCTCGATGGGGGGTTGCTGACAAGACCTTCAGGCCTCCTTATTACCACAGTAAGTCTCTATTTTACCAAGCCACATTGGAAATCAAAGAGACCACAAAGTGTGGAACATTAGCCACTGAGAATACCACTTAGGGGTCTCTGGATACCATACTGTGCTGGCTTTCAGGATCCTGTCTCTGGAGGCCCTAATGCTGCTCCTTAGCCGTGTAGTTGCTGAAACCCCATGACTTCCATGGAGATGGTAGTGATGTGTTAACTCTGAGAAGGAAGTAATGCCTACAGCCCAGTTCCTCTGGCCCTAAAGAGAGCAGATAGGCCAATAAAGTTTGAAGCAAGATGTTTCTTTACATTTCAGATGCTTCTTTGTGGGGAGAGGGAATGGTGGGATGTTGTTGGTTAGTTTGTTGTTTTTGGAAAGTTCTTTTCCTAAGCCTGGTTCAAGAGCCAATAAAATGGCCTTCTCCAATTATTTTGGTGGGATAAAAGACACTGCAGTCTGCACTAGGGAATGGACCCCATTCTGGAAGCAGTTTCTGTGGAGCATGTGTTGCCTAGAACAGATCTTACTAAATCTATTATTTTTATTTTATTATTACTAGCTGCTAATAATTACTGACGATTTTCTGTGGTTCTTTTATAAGCTCTATAAAACTATTAAACCACTTAATCTTCAAAGCAGTTATAAGAGGGAGGTAGTATCATTACCCCTTTTTTTCAGAAGGTAAAACAGGCATGAAGGATTAAGTAATTTGGAAAGATGGAGTAACTTGCTCAAGGCCTCACAACTAGTTAAATGGTGGAGTCAGGATTTAATTGAAGGCAATCTGATGCCAGAGCTCACACGCACTCATGACCATTAACTGATGTGCCTAGCACAGTGCCTGATACACAATATGCATCTAATAAATATTTATTTTATTAGTAAAAAATCACCACAAATGAATAAGGTATTTCACGACTGCAGTTAATGAAGTATGCATTTTTAATAGTCCAATAGCTAGCCATAAATCCAACCTAAAGGTCAGTGTACAATTCCACTTCCTGAAGATTTCATTTTTGTACATAGAGTTCTGGAAAGACTCTGAGGTGAATTTCAGCAGGAATATTCATAAAAACAAATCCCTTTCCTTAGTCAACCTCAGGGCCTTCTCTCTGTATATGGCTCCCCTTTATCTGTACCAGCGCCCAAATATCCCAGCTTAACAAGACACAACAGTGCACCAAATAGGCAATTTAGGCATTTATAGGAGGTACAGAAGTAGGGCCCTGAGGATGGAAGAAAACCACTGTATGGTCAAATTCCAGGACCACATTTTTCCGGTGACATCGTTATAGTGGAGGAAAGGATACAATTACCATTACAAAGATACCAGAGACTTCGTAAATAGAATCAATACAAACTACCATCTTCTCTGAGGAGTGTTCTCCTGGAAGTTAGTCCCCTAGAAGACATGATATCCAGGAGAGAGAATTGCTTTAGCTTTAACTTAGCCTGTACCTCACATGCTAGTTATTGATAATTCATTATCTCACCTAGTGAAGTTCTTGTGTTGAAGTTGCTTTATGTTCCTGAGGTAGTGGTTTTCAAATTTTCATGAGTCACTATCACGGGCAGGCTTGTTAAAACACAGATTCTTGGGCTCCACCCCCTGAATTTCTGCTCCAGTAGGTCTAGGATGGGGCCTGAGAATCTGCCTTCATAACAAGCTCCCATGGGCTGCTGCTGTTGTTGTTCCAGGAACCACACTTTGAGAACATTAGTAATATAAAATTCACTTAGAATGCCTACTAAAAAAAATTCTTCCCAGTGCCCACTCTCAGAGAGTATAATTAGTTGGTTCTGTGGTGGAACCTCAGAATCTGCATTTTGAATTAGCAAGTCAGAGAAGTCTACAGGCCACACATGGAGAGATGCTGCCCTGCGGCTTGTCTCCTAGGGGGAGGCCTACTAGAGCTATCTGAGACAAGTTTGTATTGCGCTACAGCTCTCAAGCCACTTTGGTTTGTAGTTCAGACTCCTAAAACAAATGACCTTGTGAAATGGCTCATAATATTTTTTTTAAAAGACTCTCAAGTACATTTGGCCCAGGATAGATAGATATCAGAAAGGTATGGTTGCCTGAGTTAGTTGGAAAAACCACAGAACCCCAAGTTAAAATTATTTTTTCCAGAGATATTAAAACTATTGCTTTAGCAATAATCAAAATCTTTGCTACCTTGATGTAACTTTATAGGAGAAGTGGAGAATTATTTCTGTAGAAACATTGCCTCCAGTCATCTTAATGTACTTGAGCCAACTGGATTCAGTATTAATCAGAGAGGCAAGGCCTACCTTCCCCCGTACTTTGAAATATAGAAAATGATATAGAAATGTCATCATCAAAGTCCTTGCTACCTAAATTCATATTCAGATCAAAGCTGAATTCTGGTATTGCTCTCTTCTTAAAATTAAGCCATGAAGGTGACCCTGAAGACACATCCTAGATTGAGGAGGATGACAACATATTTCAGTCATGAGCAGAACTGCTTTGAAAATATAGACACCTTATTCTTACAGTTGCTTCTTTTCCTCTATTTTTGTTTCATGGAGAAATGAGTAGAGCTATGATCTGGGTCTTACTTTTTCTACAAGGGCCTGCAGTAGCATTTTGTTTCCTAGGCAGGATGACTATGGCTGCCTGGTCAATGACAGAAATATTCTGACACTTGGTTATACTTCACATGTAAGGAAGGGGGTTGGGGCTTCTATCGTGCCAAATGTCCAGCTTTACAGGAGTTGCCAATGCCGTAGTTTTCTGCTCCGTTCGTGGTCTGTGTTCTCAGCCCTTTCATGAGACAGACTATGAGAATAACTTTAGATGAGCTATTTCTTACTCATCTATTTCTTACTCATAGCATTTAGCACAGTATCCAATGACACATGTGGGTGGATGGATAGGCAGATGGATGGGGTGGGGAATGGACAGATGGGTAGATGGGTGAATGAATGGAAAGGTACCTCAATTTTCTCAGGTATTGTATTTCTTTAATTCTTGCCCTAAGTATGTAGCTGTTCTAATAAAGAGCTTTATTTCAAAAGAAACATATGATTGAAAGAGTGCAAACATGGTGATTTTTTCAAATTTTGCTCACTCCAGAAAGCACAACTAGGACCAATGGACTTCACTTATATTAAAGCAAATTTCCATTTAATATGAAAGACCTTTCTAAAACCCAGAGCTTTCTAAGAGTATGGTAAGTTGCTTTGTTGAGTAGAGAGCTCCATTCATAGGAAGCATGTAAGCAAACCCCAGGAAGTAATCTGTCAGGAATAATATAGAAATTCTTCTGTATTGAGTAGAAGTAGTGATCCTTTCCAATTTTAAAATTTTAAGATTTTATGAAGAGAATATCAATGGAAATAGAAAGAAAAGAATGAATCTAAGAGACATTTTGGAGGGTGGAAAATAAGAAGACAGATTCAGATACAGAAGATAATGTTTGTTATGCTCTACAGCATTTATGGACTGGTTTTTATAGCCCTAAAATCCTTTCACACAGATTATCGTTTGATAATATTCTCCAAGTCTGGGGTTCTTTCCATTATATGACTCTTCCATCAACACTTTCCCACACATACATTCCATCTTGGTTTCCTGGATTGGGAACCAGAAATATGGTGATACCATGTACTATTGTGGGGCTATCAGATCTGGGAAAGAAGATGATTTTAATATAGGAAGTATAAGCCTAGATGATAGGGCACATCTACTCCTTATTATAACTTTCATTTTAGTTATTATTAAAATTCTTGTCTGGGCAATGATTTTCTTTAGATCCAACATTATTTCTTTCAGGCAGTGGAGCTTAAGACCTCTAATAATCCACATGTCCATCAAGTAGAGTTTTGCCTACCTAGAGTTTCACACTAATGAATGTTTGCGGGGAGTGGGTTCCCATCTATCTGTATTTCTTGGTAATCCTTAAAAATTTATCAGATTCTCCTACCTTCTTGGCATTCCACAGAAATAATGCTTGAGAGGTCTTGGTACTTTACAGGTCTTGCCTCGAATAATAAAAATAATACTCTTTCAACCTTCCCAGGGAACTGCATGAGTGAATTCATGGGACTTATCAAAGGTCATTATGAGGCAAAGCAAGGTGGGTTCCTGCCAGGGGGAGGCAGCCTGCACAGCTCAATGACCCCCCACGGGCCTGATGCTGACTGCTTTGAGAAGGCCAGCAAAGCCAAGCTGGCACCCGAGAGGATTGCTGATGGTACCATGGTAAGCAAATCAGATGCCAAGCTCTGGCAGCTTCTGGGCTTCCCAACCTTCTCAAGAGGAGTGTTTTTGTTTTTTTTGTTTTTTTTAATTTCTCCAAAGACACAGAGATGGAGTCAGGAGAGGAGAGTGTGTCTGTGTGTGTGTTTATTCCCATGTGTGCATGCACACACCCCTATATGTATACTAGACACCTGATGTGGTCGGGTAGAAAGAGCTTTGGACTTGAGTCAGACCTGAGATCAAATCCTAGCTCTTAGTTCCTACATGACCTTGACCAAGTCACTTAACTTCTCTGTGCTTTCATTTTCCCCATCTGTAGAATGGGTGCGGTAGCCATCCTAGCAGGTGGCTATATTCAACCTTATACACTGTCCAGCACTGTTCAAATACAAGGGAATATTATTAATATTATCTGTATCCAGCCCAGAGTACATATGCAATTGAGGTAATCCTCTAGGGCCCATCCCATCCCATCCCAGGGATGCAGGATGTCACCTTCTGTGGAGTTCAAAGCTAAGGAGGATCAGGAAGCCAGGGCTTGTGAGCAGCAGTTCTCAGCTGTTTTCTCATTTTCTTTTGCTCTCCTTTGGCATGGGATGAAATTGATGGGACTGAAAACTTGTTTTGTATTCTTCCTGTATCAGGCTATAAACATTAAGCCTGAACACAATCACAGTTGGTGGCGGTACTTGATTTTTATTTTATTTTTGCATTCTTGGAGGTGGAGTTTATGGACCACAAGGAGTAATTTTATGTTCAATCATATGCAAATTTTTTTACATTTTTAAACAAATGTCTTCAATGCTACCTGACTTTAAAATCAATAGCACAGACCTGCTTGACTGCATGCCCAGATTGCAAACAGAAAACATTATCTGTCCCTCTATCCAACGCAGTTTGTTTTCAGTCCCAACTCTAGGACCAGAGTTGATGGAGCTGATCTGCACCAGGAGGGTGCAGAGTCCCATCTGCTTGGCCTTGGCTCTCTTTCTCTTTCCAAGGGCCTTTGCAGAATTATATCTCTGTGAGATGTGGTTTGACAGTCTCAATCAAGCTATTGCCTCCAAAGGCTCTTTGAGGTCTATGGGCTACCTAGACTTGTCACTCAGTAATCTTTGGTGCTCAACTTGGCTTTGGACATTCAGTGTTATCAGGAAGCAGTGTTCTGCATCAGAGGCAATGACAAGACTGTTTATATGAGGAACAAGACTTTGGGAAATGCCTGGGGCACTAGGCAGAAAGAGCTCTCCTATGGAAGGGATTAAGGGCAGGGGAGATCCTGGGTAGCCTGAGAGCCCAGACTACTTAGCAGGGGAGGTTCTGGCACACTACCTAGACCTAACTTGGGGTCTCCATCACCATTTCCCATTATATAATTTGGACCCAGGCCCACTGATACACCTTACCCTTATTCCAGTTTGGAATAAACAAACTTTATACAATACTTTCTTCACAGCTCAGCTGGAATGGGGTTTTGTCACTCCAGTTAGACAGCAAGGTTCTTAAGAAGCAGTCCTCAAAGAATCAACAACAAGAATAGCCATAATAATAACACTTATATCTGAATAGGGCATTATAATGTGCACAACACTTCCATATGTTCTCGTCTAGACTTCACATCAAGCCTGTCATGGGAAGTCAGGCAAGGACAATCATCTCCATTTTTCTCAGCATGAAGAAGCCAATGTATATTAGATACCAAACATTAATGTGGGTTCTCAGGGTTGTGACACAGTAGAACTTTAACTTCTTTTTGTCCATCTATATTTTTAAAATTTCTAATAATGTGAACATGTAAGAACTGTAGGGTTTTATTCCTTTTTTTGTTTTATTTTATTTTTAAAAGCCACACTGGGTAGGAAAATCAGCAATTGGTGAAGCTGGAATGTCTAAGCTGCACTAAGTACTTGCATATTCTTTCTGTCAGAGACAAAATCCTCCTGAACACAGTGGGACATCCACCATGCAAAATCTTCTAGGATAGGGTTTTTAAAAGTGCTACAGCCCTTTCTGCTTCCTCCTTCCTACTTCCTCCTCCTCTTTATGCAGTTTTCCTCCCTCTCTTTTCCCCAGCCCATCTCTTGATCAGAGTTCTAAAAAAGAAAGTTCAAATCCTAGCTCTTCCGCTACTTAGTACCATCACCAGCCACTTCCCAGCTTTGAGCCATAGTTTCCTCCACTGCAAAATGGGGAGAATGGCCTCCCCACAAGGACATAGCCATAGTGAGTGATGGCCCCTAAGAAAAAGAATATTCCTAGGACGGTTTTGCTTCTACCCTTGGATGTAGTAAATTTAGCTCCATAATGCTATAGGACAATGTGAAGCTTAAATGCCCAATTCCATTTTAATTGAATTAAATGAAACATGGAACTCAGAGAAGTTAAGAGTCTTGCACAGAGTCTCACTGGCTTCTAAGTGGTGGCACCAGAGCCAGAACCCCAGGTGTGAGCCTGCTATCCTCACTATGTTAGCACACAACTTATTATTCAAAGATTCTGCCTACCTACATCTTTTTTCTTGACATCAAATTGAATATGTTTTATTATCCAACTCACTTATTTCTTGCCCCCCTCTTCATTTCCTACAGGCATTTATGTTTGAGTCTTCTCTAAGTATGGCTGTCACAAAGTGGGGGCTCAAGACCTCTAATTGTTTGGATGAGAACTACTATAAGTGCTGGGAACCTCTCAAGAGCCACTTCACCCCCAATTCCAGGAAACCAGCAGGACTTAACGGAGCATTGCTGCCATAATTGAAAATGGATTTGTGTGGTTTTTGTTTAGAATCATGCCCTCTGGCAGTATGGAGGAGGGGATTGGTTAAAATGAGAACTCATTTTTTTCACAAGCAAGTAACTCAGACATTTGGAGAAATGTATTTGAAAAGTTCTATGTCAGCTTAATTACTCAATAAATACTTGGCTGGTGTTCTGTGGAAGTAGCAATTGGTCATAATCAAGTCTTGATGAGGCTTACCTATATTGGCCAGGACTGGGGGTCCATGAGATTGACTCAAGATCAAGAGCCCTTCACATGAGTTTAGCCTGAATGCCTTTTTTCCAGGAGTGCAAATCCATGGTGTCTATCATAGACCACAAGACCAAGCCACAAGGAAGGACCATGATCAAGGGTCCACAAGGAAGGACCAAGGCCAAGGTCCCAGGCATAGGCAAGCATAGGTGTTCAGCAGAGCTCTATACATCCAGCACCATCCTAAAACAGATGGACAGCCACGCCAGCAGGCTGTCTGATCATGTAGTCATGTAGCAGCCAATATGGATGATTATGGAAAAGAGGCCCAGCCACTAAGAGTGAGCATCATTCGCTGAGGGGACCAACTGCCTTGATTTCCCCATTGAAAGCCCCATATCTCAAGAAACCCTAGGCCTGATCAAACCAGAGTACTTGGGCCCCCTATTATTCACTCATATATCAGTCTATTTGGCAACCATTCATTGAGTCCTTCCTATGTGTCATCTACAGCATGAGACACTGGGGGTGAATGATTGAGAAGGAAGAAGTCATCTCTTCCCTCCCTTAGTGAGCTCACAGTCTGGGGAGATCAGGGCTGAAGAAGATTAAGGCCCCAGCACAGCAGAAAGCCAAGCAAAACTGAGGCAGCACATGGTGTATAAACGCTGTTCTTAACAGCTCCCCTCCTGTGGCTGTCATCCCTTCCAGGGGACTGGGATGTCCAAGATTTTGGGGGTGAGCTGATTTGGTTCTCTTGGAGAGAATAGACAGGCAAATCAGAACAGAAAAGAATGGCAAGTGTGTTTTTTACTCTTCTAGTTCTACAGGTTTAGACTATCACTTTGTTATCCTAGTAGTAATTTTGATATGCTGCTATCAAGTTTTTATTTAACAACATGTAGTGAGAGTCAGCTATGTAGCAGGGCCTAGAAACTAGGGTTGCCAAATAAAACACAAAATGCCCAGGTAAATTTGAATTTCAGATAAACCCTGAATAATTTTTGGTACAAGTACAGACATATAAACCTGTATTTTTATATGCTAAATCTGGCATCCCTATGTGGGATATGGTGCTCCAGGAGATAGTTATGGTTCTCACCCTTATGGAGGTTACATTCTGAAGAGGGAGACTGATGAAATAAACAAAATAATTACAAATTGTGAAACACGCCAAAACAAAACAAACAGGAACTGAGATGGGAATAGCATATGGGAAGGGGAAATCATTCTTTAGAGAAGAAGATCTTCAATGAAGAAGTGACCTACAAGATAAGAAGAAGCAAGTCATTGGAAGGGTAAGGTTGGATTGGGGGTATAGCACAGAGGAGGAGTCTTCTAAAACAAAACAAAACAAAACAAAACGCCTTGTAGTTTCAAGGAACTAGAAGAAAAGCAATTGTGCAGAGTGACAAGACACAAGACACAGCATTGTCCTAGACTAATGAGGTGACAGCAGAGACAGAAGTGGGTAAAATCCTGAGAGCCCTTGTTCATGATCTGCATGCAAGGGATGAAGGGAGGTGCAGTTGAGGACAGAGCCAAGATGACTGGTAGGCTTCTGGCAGTGGTATTTCATGGTCTCCAACAGTAAGGTGGTGACAGAGGCTGGTGTGCCTTTCTAATGTTCCTTAATATAAAGAACTCTTCATTAAAAATGGAACATTGTTAACTAGTAAACCAGTCAATACCTTTAAACAAGCGTTGAAACTGGCCACTATAGCAGAAGTTGCTAGTGGCCTGCCCATCTCCCACCAGCAAGCACCATCCAGTGCTGACCAGCCAAATCCACTTGCCTGCACCACACTCGCAACTCTGGCCAAGGCTCAAACCAGAAGCCACCAGAAGTGCTGGGATTGAATGGCCCTGGACACAGCCCTCAACCCGTGACAAATGGGAATTCGTGGATAAACACTCTAGCCCTCTTGCGCCACACCTCTGAGGCTTGTGTTTGGCCCTGGCCCCTTGAACTTCCAGAGCTGGATGAAGCTCTGCTGCCCACGGAGGCCATGTCCAACAATGCATTTGGGATTAGCTTCCCTCGCCTCCCTTCCCCACACTCTGGGTGCTTCCTAGGCTCTCCTCTCAGATGACCCAAACTAAGAGGACCACTCAAATAGTTTATTCCCAAACTCTAACTTTTCCAGAATAACCTCCTCTAACTCTGCTCATACCCACGTACCTAGACTCTCATCCATTTCTGTTCACTCCATCGTCACTTTGGTAGCCGAGCCTTCCCAGAGCTGAGGAAACATTCAGCGTTTACATCCATGCGGTCCCAGCCCTTGTGCTTTTATCTCCTCCACTTTATCTTGTTGGCAGCAACTCCTCAGCAAGAGACAATATTTCACCCAGCCAGGCTGTTCACGCTAATTAAAAAAAGATTTAGTTTCCTTCTGTTGTGCTTCAGATCAGCAAGAAAGATCTGTGCCCTTTCCTTAATGCCCTATTCTTGAAGATACTTTCCTCTACCAAGCTCCTGGAGAGATATACTATCTCTTTCCTGAGAAATAAATTCTTAAAAAATTAAGTTTCCTCCTAATTAAGTTTCCTCCAATGACAAGAGAGTTTTCTGACAGAACCCCTTGGCATCATTACATATTTTCCTGTTTGAGATGCAATAGAAGACACTCTTCCCCTTTTTCTCTTTGAGATACTTCTCTCACAGCTTGGACAGTAGCAATGGTTCTAGAGCAATGGTTCTCCATAGGGGCGATTTTGTGCGTCCCCCAAGACATCTGACAAAGTCTAGGACATTTTTAGTTGTCACAACTGAGGAAGTTGCTACTGGCATCTAGCAGATAAAAGTCAGGGACCCTGGTAAACAGTCTAAAGCGCACAGGATAGTCCCCTACAGCGAAAAATTAGGCAGTACTGAATGTCAATGGTGCCAAGGTCGAGAAATGCTGCAGCCACCACAGTGGTTCTTAACTTCAGCTGGACCTTCCATCTCCTGGTAGCTTCTAAAACTGCCTGAGGTATGTCTCAGATCAATTAAATTAGAAATGCTGGGGATAGAGCCCAAATGAATTTTTTTAAGTTCTTTTAAGTTTTTTATTTTAATTCCAATATAGTTAACATATAGTATTGTCTTAGTTTCAGGTGTACAATAAGGTGATTCAACAATTCTATTCCTTACTCCGGTGCTCATCATGACAATTGTCCTCCTTCATCCCCATCACCTGTTTCGCCCATCCCCCCACCCACCTTCCCTCTGATAACCATGAGTTTGTTCACTATACTTAAGAGTCTGTGTTTCAGTTTGTGCCTTTTTTTCATTTGTTCATTCATTCTGTTCCTTAAATTCCACTAAGGTGTGAAATCATAATGGTGTTTGTCTCTCTCTGACTTATTTCACTTAGCCTTATACTCTGTAGCTCTGTCCACATTGTCACAAATGGCAAGACTGCATTCTTTTTTATGGCTGAATAATATTCCATTTTATTTATAAACTGCATCTTCTTTATCCTTTCATCTATCAGTGGGCACTTGTGCTGCTTCCATATCATGGCTATTGTAAATAATGCTGCTATAGGGGTGCATGTATCCTTTCAAATTAGTGTTTTCATAATCTTTGGGTAAATACCTGTAGTACAATTACTAGATCATAGGGTAGTTCTATTTTTTTTTTTTAAGATTTTATTTGTTTATTTGACAGAGAGAGATCACAAGTAGGCAGAGAGGCAGGCAGAGAGAAGGGGAAGCAGTCTCACTGCTGAGCAGAGAGCCCAATGCAGGTCTTGATCCCAGGACTCTGAGATCATGACCTGAGCTGAAGGCAGAGGCTTAACCCACTGAGCCACCCAGGCACCCCGGGTAGTTCTATTTTTAACTTTTTGAGGAAAAGCTGTACTCTTTTCTACAGTTGTTGCACCGGTTTGCAGTTTTGCAGTTTGCATTCCCACCAACTGTGCATGAAGTTCCTTTTTTTTTTTTTTTAACTGCTCAGGTTCTCAACTTTATTAAATATAACAACATCAGTGAGAAAATTGTCACTTCATCTTTTTTTAAAAAAAAGATTTTATTTATTTATTTGACAGAGAGATAGAGAGAGAGATCACAAGTAAGGCAGAGAGGCAGGCAGAGGGAGAGTGGGGAAGAAGGCTCCCTGCTAAGCCCTATGGGGTTCGGGGGGGCTCCATTCCAGGACCCAGGACCCTGGGATCATGACCTGAGTCGAAGGCAGAGGCTTAACCCACTGAGCCACCTAGGCACCCCTGTCACTTCATCTTTGACACAAATATAAGTTTGTGTCCATATTTGTGAAGTAGCCATGCAGATACAGATTTCTAACATTTTACCCTGAAACAGATAGATGGTTGGGTTCCTTTTTTCCTACATCCTAACTAACACTTGTTCCTTGTGTTTTTGATTTTCTGCATCCTGACAGGTGTGAGGTGATACCTCGTTATAGTTTTGATTTGCATTTCCCTGATGATGAATGATGTTGAGCACCTTTTCATGTGTGTGTTAGCCATCTGGATATCTTTGGAAAAATGTCTATTTCATGTCTTCTGCCCATTTCTTAACTGGATTATTTAATTTTTAGGTGTTGAGTTTGGTAAGTTCTTTATAGATTTTGGAAACTAACCCTTTATCTGATATGTTATTTACAAATATCTTCTCCCATTCTGTAGGTTGCTTTTAGTTTTGTTGATTGTTTCCTTTGCTGTGCAGAAGCTTTTTATCTTGATGAAATCCCAACAGTTCATTTTTGTTTTCATTTCTCTTGCCTCTGGAAACGTGTCTAGCAAGAAGTTATTATGGTTGAGGTCAAAGAGGTTGCTGCTTGTGTTCTTTCCTAGGATTTTGATGGTTTCCTATCTCACATTTAGGTCCTTCATCCCTTCTGAATTTATTTTTGGTATATGGTGTAAGAAAGTGGTCCAGTTTCATTCTTCTGCATGTAGCTATCCAGTTTTCCCAACACCATTTGTTGAAGTGACTGTTTTTTTCTAATTGCATATTCTTGCCCTAAATGAGAGGGGTTTGTTTTTGTTTTTGTTTTTGTTTTTTTGAAACTCCTCAAGTTATTCCAATGCACAGGCAAGGCTGAGAACCACTGTTTTGGAAAACTACCTTAGAAACAGTAGAGCGAGCTTTGGTGCCCAGGTGGGGCACCCAGAGAATGTGGGAAAGAGGAGAGGAGTTAGAAAAGCTAAGGCCTAGGTATAAATTCTTTATAAGTTAGAAGTTAGTGTGCAGTTTCTGTGTTATGATTTTCCAGAGTGATGAAAAATTCATCACTATGGATTTGAAGTAAGTTCTGTCTCAGAAAGTTATCTTACTACTAAAATTAAAAAAAAAGGCTTGAGAGTTGACATTTAAACTTCATTACATTTAGTGATCAACTAACCTTCATTTTCATATTATCAACTTTATGTATAACTGCATCACAAATCTGAGGTATGCCCAAAGTTTATCCTTTTGTGAGTTAGTATAGTGCATAGTTAAGAAACCAGATGCTAGAGCCAGACTGCCTGGGTTCAAATCCAGATTCTACCACTTATTAGCTGTGTGACCCTGAGAAAGTTACTTAACTTCCCTGAGCCTCTGTTTCCTCAGCTGTAAAACACAGGTACTTCATTACCAAATCCAAGACTCTGGAATTGAGACTGTGCTTTCAAGGCTGAATAAGTTTAAGCAAGTGGCTTAACCTCTCTGAGGCTCACCTTCCACATGTGAAAGAGGGAAATTATTTGTTTCACGGAGATCTGGTGAGGGTGAAATAAAACCAGGCATTGAAAGCACCCAAGCTGGGTTTGGCACATAGTGAGCATAGGGAAATATTAGCCATCACTTTTGTTACTGTTTATTGCTGTTGTTGCGACTCGGTGAATATGTATCCATTCCTCCCTCAGTGAGGCTACTGTGCCACTTACTGTAGGTGACACCGGAATGAATAAGTCAAGATCCTTGTTGCTAAATAAACAAGCATTTATGGGACACTTGGGTGGCTCAGTTTGTTAAGCATCTGCTTTCAGCTCGGGTCATGATCCCAGGTTCCTGGGATTGAGTTCCGCATGGGGATCCCTGCTAAGCAGGGAGCCTGCTTCTTTCTCTGCCTGCTGCTCGTCCTGCTTGTGCGTGCTGTCTCTGTCTGACAAATAAATAAAATCTTAAGAAAACAAACAAACAAGCATTTAGATGATGATTCTCATGCAATAAGTAACAGAAGCCCAAAGTGTAGAAAATTTAGAAGGATTTCTTTCATCATCTTTTAGGTCTTAGAGCAAGAAAACGATATTAAAACTCAATTTAAGATCTCAAGAGTGCATATTAATAGCTCAGTTAATGTGAAAATTAAGACAGACTCTACACTTTGATGTAGGTCGTTTGCATATGACTAGCTACAGAACTTTTCTTGGAGGAATCTTGCCTCATCATGTGTGCCTTTGGGACTCTAATTAGCCTACTCTTGGTTTTTTAAATCTAAAATTATGGGGTGCCTGGGTGGCTCGGTTGGAAAAGCATGTGACTCTTGATTTCCCGTAGGGAGATGGAGCCCTGGAGTCCAGGGTAAGACTCTGTGCTCAGCAGGGAGTTTGCATCTCTCTCTCTTCCTCTGTTTCTTTCTGCCCCTCCCCCTGTTCACACTCCTCTCTCTCTCTAAAATAAATAAATACATCGCCTAAAATAAATAAATAAATAAATAAATCTAATATTACATCAGAAGCTTCCACACAACTCACCACAGCACTATCAGCAGCAGATACCTTGTAAAAACCAAGTGTATGCAATGCTATACATTACCTGGAAGAGAAATTTTAATTGAAACCTAGACTCCTAATCCTCAAATTAGCAAGGTTTCTTGAAGAATAGGACAAGTCATTTCTCCTCCCTAATCCTTTTCTATAGAATTGGGCCATGAGACTGGCAGATCTTCAAAGATTTTTCTGACTCTAACATCCTGTATACCTGTGAATGTGCTAGAAAATCTGAAAGTGCAAGTGGCAGGCCCTAACTCTAGAAAGTTCCACCTCTTAAGCCCTCCAGAGCCCCCATTCTTTCTCAGTACCCAATTCCACAGAGCATCAGTCTTCATCCCGTTGAAAGAATGGTTAAAGATCTGCTCTCTGGAGTCAGCCTGCCCAGATTTAAGTTCTGACTCAGCTGTTATTAGCTGAGGACTCAAGCAAATTATTTAACCTCTCTAAACCTCTTTTGCATAATGGGGATTTTTAAGGTATGTTGTGAGATGTGTAAAGCCCTTTCTTTAGTGCCTAGAATACAAGTAAAAATTTAATTAAGTGCTAGCTGCTATGTTTTTCTCCAATGTACTTTCCTCCAAGAAGGAGCTCTATCTTCATAGAAGTATCCTCAGTGCTTAGTACATGGCCAGGGTTCAGTAAGTGATCAATGCAGGAGATCTGACAGCCAGTGTCCTAGAAGTCAATAGGACACAGGCTCCTCCACCCAAAAGGCTCCAGGAAACAGAGCATCTAGATCCAGTACCAGCAGACTAACAGCAGCTCACTTCCCTTGCAGCTTGCATTGGTGCTTCCTCCCAAATACCCTGATAGGACCAAACAATTCTGTGCGCCCCCCCTTCTGCAGAGCATGATTTTGGAGGAGAAGCTGTCTATCCAGACTCTAATAGATGGCTTCAGGGTAATTGACCTCCCTTGTTTCCATCTACCCTCACCCAAGCCACTTCATATAAAAAGTAGTAACTCTTTGACGCTGTCTCCGTCCTATATGAAGCATAAATAAAACACTCTCTAGAAAATTTCATGTTTTTAATTATGAAACATAATGTAAGTAAAAAAAAAATATGCTTAACCATGCAAATGCAGTTTCAAGAGTTTACACCTTCTCCTCCTACTCACAACAATTTCATATTGCAACCACTGAGTTCTTCCTATATTGATTTCTGGAGCAGCCTCAGCCAGTTGCCTCCTTTCCCCACTCCCAACCCCAATATTTTTAGAACCTAGTTATTAAATAAGAGAGGAATGATTTAAATGCAATTGGTGATAGAAGTAAAGAATTAACTCAAAACTGATCAGGTGATATTCCTTGTGATTATGGAGGAAAATAACTTGAATTCTTCTTTTTTTTAAAAAAAGATTTTATTTATTTATTTAACAGAGACAGAGACAGCGAGAGAGGGAATATAAGCAGGGGGAGAGGGAGAGGGAGAAAAAGGCTTCCCGCCAAGCAGGGAGCCCAATGCAGGGCTTGATCCCAAGACCCTGGGATCATGACCTGAGCCGAAGGCAGACGCTTAATGACTGAGCCACCCAAGGGCCCCAGAACTTGAATTCTAAGGGTAAGTTTGCTGCAGAAATCTCAGATGTTTCACCAGCAACATTCAGAGATCAGATGTCAGACTTTCAGCTTGACTTTAATCTTTCAAATCCTGAAGCTTGGCAATGAGACCTTTGCACACTGAACTTTCTTGAGATGTTGAAGGGTGTACAGGTGGATGACTTAGTTCAATTTCCCTCCAGGTCACAGTAGCAACAGAAAGGATCTCTCTCTGCTAGGGAAATGGCAGTAAACAAGGAGGCCAGCAGGGAAACAAGTGCAAGCATTACAATCAGAGGTACACACAGATTCTCTACTAGAAACATGATAAAATTCTATGTGTTCACCAAAAGGTAGAAAGTAGCAGCAGAAACTTTGAAATTCAGTCTTTGAATATACTTAGAGCTAATTTTAAGGTACTGTCCATATTTTTAAATCATGCATATTTGATCAAGATAGTTTCACATACAGATCTCTAATCTTTTCAAATACTCCATTAATGAACCTGAAGAATAGAGAAATAACCAGGATTCTGTATCTTCCCCAAAGTTATGAGACTGTGTCAAGTGCTACCAAGAATGAGGAAAAAATAAAATGGAAAATAAATCAGGGAATGAACCCAATGGGATTTTGTCTGAGCATGAATGTGATCTTTTCCTCTAGGCAGGATCCATAATAAAGGGTAAAAAGACACAGTATTTAACAAACCAGCCTGTTACAGAAGCAATATTATCCTGGAAAGGGGAAGGGATGTCATGTACAGATAAAGGAATATTAAGAAGACTGGCTCCTCATGCATGTGCATAAAGGGGAACTAATAGAGATAATATATTTAGACTTTCATAAAGCTTTCGACAAGTTCACATCCAAATGAGTCATCCTGGGATTAGCAGGGACTGCTTTATTCTTCATACAGGGCTGTCTCAAAATTGAAAATCATTCCTAGCCTAAAGTCTTACAACAGCCTGATTACTAGTCATCCTCTAGCCTTTCTTGCCCTGAGATCCTTGTCCAGATCCAGAATGATCTTCCAGGAATGCAAATCTTATCAGGTTATTCCTGCTTAATACCTTCAGTGACTCCCATTGCCATCAGGATGAAGCCTAAGGGTCTTAATTGTGGTAAGAGCCTTATGATCTGGTTCTAGTTCCTTGTCATTTTTGGCTGCTCAGCATTTGAACCACTTTCTTGTTTGGGAATTCCTTATCTGCCTCATACTTTAGAGCTGAACATGCCATACCCTTGCTTTTTCAGCCTTCCCTGCAGATAGAAGTTAGGCACAGCCAATCACATTCTCCCAAACTCAGGAGCAAGTGATGGGAAGATATGGGAACCTTGAGAAACTCTCTCTGGTGGTTTGCTTTTAATATGCTTGAGCTTTTGGGCCAACAGAGGCAGCAATACCAGTGTAGGCTCCTGTGCCCAGTGCTCAGGGCTAGCAATAATGGTCAGACACATGGTAACATTAAGCACTCAGATGAGTTGGTAATTGGTATTCTCACCAGACCACTTCTGGGTGTGATTTGGGGCATTGTTTGTGGTAATAAAAAATCTTTAGGAATTGATTAAACTCTTAGGAATATATTGCTCAATAAATTCTTGATGTTAACAAAAATATTTTATTACAGTCAACAAAACGAAAAGGCAACCTATGGAATGGGAGAAGGTATTTATAAATCCAGTGATAGTGTTGGTGAGAAAGTAGAGAAAAAGGAACTCTTGTGCACTGTTGGTAGGAAAATAAACTGGTATAACCACTTGTGGAGAACAACGTGAAGGTTCCTCAAAATTTAAGAATAGAACTATCCTAAATATCCTAAACAGTTCCAACCTCTCATCACTGTTGGTTCCCTTGGCAACCAGACCCAGGCTTAAGTGTGGTCAAAACTTAGCTCAGTAACCTAACAAGATACCTCTTTTTTTTTTTTTTTTTTTAAGATTTTATTTATTTATTTGTTGGAGAGAGAGAGAGAGAAAGCGCAAATAGGCAGAGTGGGAGGCAGAAAGAGAGGAGGAAGCAGGCTCCCCGCTGAGCAGAGAGCCCGACGTGGGGCTCGATCCCAGGACCCTGGGATCATGACCTGAGCCGAAGGCAGCGGCTTAACCCAGTGAGCCACCCAGGCGCCCAAGATACCTCTATCTTATCATTAGAAAATCCTGAGGGTTTTAGGAGTTCTGGGCCAGAAACAAGGACAAAGACTAAATATATATTTATTATAAATCACAGTATCAGAGGATTTCACTTTAATCTGAAGCTGTGATTACCTCCTGGTCATTTTGGACTTCTTGTGCCTGGGAAACAGACCAAAAAAAAAAAAAAAAAAAAAAAATTTCCGTATTAGCAGCACTAAGTGACCTTCATGATAAGGAGCTAGGGTTGCTACTACAGAATGGGGACCCAGGGGATATATCTGGAATCCAAGGGAGTCACTGGTGCTTCTCAGTGCTTCCACGTCCAGTGATGAATGTGAACAGGTAATTGCTGCAGCAAAGGCCTGATGATACAAGAGTAACTAAGGTTCTGGCCTCACAGATAAAGGTTCTCTGGCTCGCATCAGGCAAGCATCCTAGACCTTCTAAAGTGATGGCCAAGGAAGGAAAATCTAGAGCATTGTGGGGGGAAATGATGAATCTGTTACAGCTTCAGACCAGTTTCAACAGTGTGGGACTGAATCTTGTTCCACTAAACCTCCTATATTGAGATGGTACCTAACCACCTCCCTGAATGGTACTGCAGATGAACGTGTGCACAGATCTAAGCAGAACATGGAGTGGATAAGGAAATCGTCTACCTTTTGTGCCTATCTCACTTCCTCTTGGCCCATCATTTTACTCCAGTTGCTGCTGCAGTTCTGAGCTCCTGTAGGTGTGACCTGACAATATGCCACCTCAGCCGTATAGCACGTCTCTTTCTGCCCCAAGCTTCCTTGCGCCTCCACGTAAGAAACCTGTAAGAACCTTCAGCTATTCTGAGGCTCGCCCATACCTAGAAGTGAAAGACAATTAGCATGAGACAACCTGTGACCAACTAGGGGAGTAGCTAGTGGATACTTGTTTTCTCCTTGTCTGCAGGGAACATTCTATGTACGTTCCACAGGGCTCTTCAGAAGGTCCCTAGTGGGAATGAGCCCACTACTCTGAGGCAACAGGCCAATAGCATGTAACTTGATGGGCTGTCCCTCTAGCTATTTTACTCTTCCCAGTCTGACACTTGTTCTTCAATGACTCCCTAATATAAACTACCTGCACAAAAGCTTGTCTCTCAAGCTCTGCATTTCAGAGTATCTCAGACTCATAAAAGAACCAGATGAAAATACTTGTATGCTCTGAAAGTTAAAACCAACGTACTAATGTAAATCAGCCCCAAAGAGCATGTTCTCCCCGTAACACTTTATTCCACCTTCATAAGTAAAACTGTTACCCTGTTTCAAGACTGAACTATAAAGCATGTAGCTTTACTTTATTGAGCAGTACTATTATCTCATTTTCATCTTCACGACCTTATGAGAAAGTAGGCATTACTATCTCCATGCCAGAGATGGGGAAACAGGAGGCCTTGTATTCCAACTGTTAAGCCTGAGATGGGATTCTGACCCCAATTTAACCTCCAAAGCATGTGTTAAACCATTTTACTTCAATTTAATGTGGCCTGCTGTTGTCTTATCACCCGACAGTGGCCCCTCATCTTGCCATACTCAACACATCTTGCCTTTTCATGCTTCCGTGTTGCCCTTTCAGTCTTGTGACAGTTGTCCGAGTGTGTAGTCTTTAAGTACAGAGCCTCAGTCTGTTTTATTGACCGCTGTATTCTGGGCACACAGCACAGTACCTGGCTCACAGCAGATGCTCTTTTGCTGAATGACTAAATGAATGAACATGAATCTGTTTCTCTATGCAACTGTGAACTCTTATATTATATATCCAGCAAATGTTTGTTGACTCAAGGAAATAATAAGAAAGTTTTTAATGATTAATAGAAGATTTATTTAAGCAATAATACAGAGAGTCATCACTGCCAGACTTAATATGAAATGTTCCATGTTCGATCCAATTTTCCTTCCTGGATAAGTTTTTCTTTCCTATCCTGTAGAGATAGAAAAAACATAACAAAACAAAAAAAGCTTCATTAGAAACAACACATTCTGACCTGTGTTCATTGCAACATTATTTACAATAGCCAAGATACAGAAATAACCTAAGTGTCCATCAATGGATATGTATACGTACACATGGAACACTATTCAGCCATTTAAAAAAAAAAAGGAATGAAATCTTGCCATTTCATAGGTACAAGCTTATAAATACAGAGAACAGACTGGTAGCTGACAGAGGCAGGGGGTGGGTGGTGCGCAAAATGGCTGGAAGGGGTCAAAAGGTACAAAGTTCCAATTATACAATAAGTAAGTCATGGGGATGTCATGTACAACAATGGTGACTATAGTTAATAATACTGTATGGAATATTTGAAAGTTGCTAAGATAATTAATCTTAAGTCCTCATCGTAAGAAAAAAGATTGTCTTTTGTAACTATGTATGATAACAGATGTTGCCTAACATTTACTGTGGTGACCATTTTGCAAAATATACAAACAAAAAAGGTACTGGAAAATACAAAAATAAACAAAGAACCAATGTAATCTGGCATAACCCATGGTACAACTCTAAAAAACCGGACTAAAATACTCCAAACCTAATTCCAATCCCCCACTGTCTAAAGCCTACAGGGTATGTGTGAGGAAGTAGCAGTCTGAAGAAATAAAGGGACAATGAGAAAACACTCCTATTAAAAAACAATTTATGCACATGCTGGAAGAATTATATTACCCCACTAAAAAGCGTATGTCAAAAGCAAAATACAAACACCTTCTGGATAAGTGTGGCCTTTTTGTTAAGCGGGTACTTTATCAGACAATCAAATATAGAAGCTCTTACTGGAGAATGGACTGGCCAGTTTAAGACAGACCTAGATGAATGGGCTCCATTCTAGATGGTGACACAAGGCCTTCTGGGGGCTAGTACCAGGATGGCCTGGTGTCAAAGACAAAATTGGCTTTCTCTGCAATCATATGGCCTCTGATGGCAGATTCCCACCACAGGTTGCTTTTGCTTTCCTACTGTTAGCATATCACAAAGTTTTAACATTAATCAACAAAATGTGACCAACACTGATTAGAATTCATACAAACTGGTAACACACTAAATGATTTATGTTCTGCTAATACTTAACCCAAATAACCATCTTTTTAAAATAATGAACTAAGAAAACTCAAGATAAAGGTTTGCAAAGATAATATCTAAAGGTAAGTCAAAATAGGAAAGTTTAACTTCTGTATTAACTTATATTTAATTTTTGAGACAGAGAGAATGCACATGCAAGCAGGGGAAGGGCAGAAGGAGAGAGAGAGAGACAACCTTAAGCAGGCTCCATGCCCAGTGTGGAAGCGAGATGCAGAGCTTGATCTCAACAATCCTGACTTCATGCCCGGAGCCCACATCCAGAGTCCGACACCTAACCTACTGAGCCACCCAGGAGCCCCCTTAGTGTTAACTTTCTAAAGTTACTTCTGTATTCTCTTGCTTAATAGTCATAGCACAATTCCTTTACATCACCTAAAACACACCAGGAAAATGCTTTCATTTCAGTCTAAGTTCAAGCCTTAGAAATTTAAACTGACCAACTTATTATTTTAAGTTGAAATTAAATTTGAAAGAAATTTGAAAGACTATTGTGATTTTTAGCAAAGTATTATTTCAATGAGTTGAAATGATAAAGCAATGCAACCAAACACATACTTGAAACTTTCTGTTTTAACTCCTGCTGGAAACAAATAGAGATAAAAGAAGAGAGAAACTGAAGGAAGAGGAGAGGACTGAGGTGGGAGGAGCACTGGTGGCAAATGCCGAGAGAAAGAGCCACAGCCAGAACAGGGGAACCTGTCGCACAGAAACTAAACGTCAGGTCCCAATACTTACTCTGTCAGATTTGAAAACATAAAACCAGAAGAAAAGGGGCCCCATTCCAAACAGAGCTCCTAAGAGCGAGGTCTTGGGAGTGGGTCTGAAATTGGGATAGATGTTTGCTGATCTTGCATAGGTCCAACGAATCAACGCAGGATCTTCCTAAAATTCAGGAAAACAAAAAGTTACGGAACTTAAGTAGGGCCACACTGAAACAATCTCATCAAAACTTCTGTTGGGGGGCAGAGGGCACCTTTTGTGCCCCACCACAGTTAAGGGTATACCCTGAATATTCCTGAATAGCTTCAGGGAAGATCTTTCATTTCTAGTATTTGCTGACTAACTCTCTGATGACCCTATCCTGTTCAAGTCCTTCACAATTTAAAAGGTTCTTCTATCAACCTTCAGCTTTCTATTTATTTAAGATTTAAGAAACTGGGGCGCCTGGGTGGCTCAGTGGGTTAAGCCTCTGCCTTCGGCTCAGGTCATGATCCCAGGGTGCTGGGATCGAGCCCCGCATTGGGCTCTCTGCTCAGCAGGGAGCCTGCTTCCTCCTCTCTGCCTGCCTCTCTGCCTACTTGTGATCTCTCTGTCCAATAAATAAATAAAATCTTTAAAAAAAAAAAAAAGATTTAAGAAACCTAATCTTTTTAATCCATCAGAGAAACCACTTTTTCTCTTTGATAATTTTTTTTTCCTGGATTGTTTTGTAGCTTCATTGTCCTTCTTGAAGTGACCAACTGAATCACAGTATTCCCAATGAGGACAGATTTCATATGCTCTATCATGCTTTGTACTTTGTTTCTAGGACCCTTTCTAATGCTACCCCCGATGCTGCACTGTCTTTCCAGGCTTCAAATAAATTGCAGGAAGGTGAAGACTGTGGTAGGCCAACTCTGAATTTTTAAGATTTTTAAGCTGACTTGTTTGATATTTTATAAGCAAAATTATTACATCTTTTAAGCTGACTTGTTTGATATTTTATAAGCAAAATTATTACATCTTATGCTATTAAAATAATTTGTAGTGAGGACAAGATTGTTGTTAAAGAAAAATAATCAGACTGTCTTGGTTAAGGAAAAAAACTGTCCATTTTAATATATTTATACTAGAACAACTATGTAAGACAGCAAATCTGCCCCAAACACATAATTAAATTTAATTAGCTATATCCCCAAATACTTTATAGAATTATTTGCTCCAATTAACTGATAGGCAGATTAAAAATAACCAGATGAAATCAGCTTTAAAACTTTAATACCAAAGGAGAACATTCAATACACCACCAAGAAGTCATGATTGGTAGGACTGAAATAATTAAACTGGATCTTCCACAGATACATTTTAAACCAAACTGTTTGCAGAAAATAGTAAAGGTGAAGACCCAGGTTATAGACAGGCTCAAGGGAATATTTGAGTTTAATACATCTATTCTTTACTTATCCCTTCTGCTATGAATGACTCTCACATGACAGAGCTCTCAATCCACCAGTCACCTTTCTACATATTTATCTGCCAAACTGGTCTTCCAGAATCAGACATTTCATTCCATAAAAATATCAACAGCCTCATGACCATAGTTCATGGAACCCGTACTGTTGTTAAGAGAGGTTCCAAAACATACTCCATGGGAAATAGTTCTCCTTTTTAGACACTACTCCATGTCCCAAGAACTATCAGCAGCATGTGACATGGTGAAAACTCCTTGAAACTGTTTCTTTTGCCTTTCAGGGCACACACCTGCCTGGTTTTCCCCCTAACTCTACGGCCATTTCCTCTTGGTCTCTTTTGCTCTCTTCTTCCTTATCTCTCCAATCTCTTAATATTGGATCTTAGACCTTGCTGGTCTTCTCTATCTACATTCATTCTCTTGATGATCTACCTCCTCCAGTCACATGGTTTTAAATATCCAACTATAGGCCAATGTCTCCCAAAATTATACCTTCCCAGACCTCTACCCCAAACTCCAGACATAATAATGTCCAACTGCCTGCTCAACAATGCCATGTTGTCTAACAAGCATGTCAAATGTGATGTATCTCAAACTGATTTACCAATATTCCACTCCATCTCCATCCCTGCTCCTCTCACATTCTTTTCCACATTGGTAAAAAGCAACTTCATTCTTCTGATCACTTAGGTCAAAAAACCTTGGAATCATCACTGACCCTTCTCACTCTTACACCTCATGTCAATCTGCTAGCAAATCTGGTTGGCTTTACTTTCAATACATACTCAGAACTCAATACTTACCACCTCCATTGCCAAAACCCTAATTACCTCAAAAGCCTCCTAGGCTCCTTCCTCTCCTCCGTAACCTATTTTCTTTTTTTTTTTTTTTTTAAAGATTTATTTATTTATTTATTTGGCAGGCAGAGATCACAAGTAGGCAGAGAGGCAGGCAGAGAGAGGGAGAGAGAGGTGGAAGCAGGCTCCCTGCTGAGCAGAGAGCCCGATGCGGGGCTTGATCCCAGGACCCTGGGATCATGACCTGAGCCGAAGGCAGAGGCTTTAACCCACTGAGCCACCCAGGCGCCCCCGTAACCTATTTTCAACTAAGCAACCAGAGAGATGTTAAAAATATAAGGGCAGACTACCTACACAGTAAAATGCCTTACAACAATCTGCAAAGCTTGGTGTGATCTAGTTCCACTTTGCTCTCACCTTTCTCCACTTTAGTCACAATGGTCTCTTCAGTATTTTTGGAACTAACCAGGCACACTTCTGTCTAAGGACCCCTACACCTGCTATCCCCTCTACCTAAAATGCTACTTTCCCAGAGGGCTGTGTGTGGCTAGCTCCCTCATCTCATTTCCTTCTTGTCACCTTCTAAGGAAGGTCTTCCCTAGGGGTATCTAAAATTTCAGCAGCTATCCCTTCCTACTACACAACACACATTCCTAATCCCTTCCTTGCTTTATTTTTCTTATCACTTGCCACTAACACGCTATACAATTTAGTTTTTTAACTTGTTTATTACTTGTCTGATTCACTGGAGAAAGCAAGCTCTGCAAGGACAGGAATCTACACTGAGACCTCAGCATCTAAAATAGGGCCTGGCCTATAAAAGCAATTACTTAATCACTGAATCAATCACTGGTAAAGATTAGGCAAGGAATTCCCATGTATTGATCATTAAATGATTAAGTGCCAAGCACTCATTTAACAGAACCACCAATGAGGCACGTATTACTGTCTCTTATATGACAAAACTGAAACTGTCCTAGGGCACAGAACTAGGGAAGAGAAAATCTGGGGTTTAAGCTTTGGCTATCTGGCACATCAAACCTGTGTGAGTATGTCAATAACAAATGTCTCCCTCCACACCTTCTCAAGTAAACATGGTTCTGACTAGAGATGGTACAACCAACTGGTTAAGCAAATGTTTTGAGTTACACAGTTCAAAGTTTAAATTCTGCTCTATCACTTGCTAAGGGAATATCACTCTATAACCTACTTGTCCTTCCCATGTTGTCTTCTCATCCATAAAATGGGGATAATAACAGGGCCTAACTCTTTGAATACTTTGACATTTGAATAATATTCAGAAAGGGTTTAGATAGTGCCTGCACGATGTAAATTTCCTTCAATTCTACTAACTTCCAAAAAGTCCTACAGAACACCAATGCAACTTTTGAGGGAAGTTCTGGTTGTTTTTTGTTTCTTTAATATCATATTTGACATCGTATTTAAATAGCTCCTGTACAGAAAATTACTGAAAAGCCTACTCACTAAATATAATAGCTATCAGTTTACTAGTAACACATAAAGTGCCTGCAATGTTATACAAATATCTCATTTACCTCACAATGATTCTATAAAGAATGTACTATTCTATTCTTCCCCACATAAGAAGACCAGAAAACTAACCTCTGGAAGGGTTTGGCAAACTAAAGTCATCTAGTTCGTCACTATGTTCTGCTTTGGCATCTAATTCCAAAAACCAGAGTTTCAACTAGCTGCATAGTTTTGGGGCCTTCAAAAGATATAAACTGAAAAAAATCACTATATTCTCATCAGGAGAGAGCAGTATTGCTAGGAACTGTGAACTGAAAGGTAGAAAACCGTTTTGTTTTTTTTTAAATTACACACACATTTTCTGAACAACTCATTTACAGCTCAGGCACTGTGTTGGCCAGTCATATGCCTTATCTCATTTAGTCCTAACAGCCTCCTGATTGGAAGTACTGTATTATCCCCATTTTTCAGACAGGAAAACCGGGGCTGAACAGCAGAGGTGAGTCTCTTAAGACTACCCAGGCGGGAAGTGATCAAGTCAGGACTCAAATCCAACCGGGTGTGAATCTAGAACCGTCCTCTTGACCACCGAATTCTCCGCCCAAGGTCAAAGGGCTAGAAGGTGGCCCTGCTCTCTCAGCCTGGAAGTGGGCCAAAGTCTAAGATACTGATCGGGAACGGTGGCCGCCCCGCTGCGTGGCCTCCCTTGGCGGGTTTGGGCTGCCCGGTCGGGGAAGGGGGACCGCCCGGACTCTGGCCCTCGATTCCCGCCCGGCTGGCCCACGACTCACGATGAGCCCTTGGCGTTTGGGGTCGTTGTACTGAAGCAGATACTCCCGTTTAAGTCGGGATCTTATGGCCAACCGCTCGGCTTGCGCCTTCCGGGCTTCCGGAGATACGTTGTATTCGGCCGGGTCGAGGGTAGAGGGTAGGGTAGCCAGAGGCGACGGCTCGTACTTGGGGAACGACATCTTGGCAATCCGGCACACAACTGCGCCTGCGCGAGTCCGAGACCCTCCCCCTCTAGTCTGACAGCCGTCCTGAGGGAATGCGCCTGCGCATTAGCGGAAGGTAGGCAGTAAGTTTCCTCCCGAGCTCGGCTTCTTTCGTTAACCTTCCTCAAGGTCCTGTACCCGGAATAGCGATCTGCGCATGCACAGTGCGCTTTCCTTACCCTTTCTTCTCCCCACCCCCGCTTCCTACTTTTACCTACCACAATCTGTTGCTTGTTGCTTCTTTCTAGCAGCTTTACATATCTCTAGGGACATAGCAGAGCTTTATTTTGTGAAGTTGAGCTGTGTGAGACTGGCAGACAGAAAATGGGACTGGACGTAGCTAGAATCCTATTTCAGTGTGGGTCACTCCAAGGTGTGTGACTTTGGACAAGTCACTTAGCATTTCCGAGTTTCCTCTTGCTCATTCTGGATAATGACCCCTATTCTATCCACCTAGCAAACCTTTTGTGAAGATTAAATAAGATAACAAATACGTGCCAAAGTGCTTTGCAAAACACAGTGTTCTAACCAAGAAAAAGAATACGCTTTTCTGTACGTTACCACGTTAGATCGGTACAGCATAAGTAGCGGTGTGTTTTTCATAGGCACGAAATAATGTTTAATAGGAGAATGATGTTGTAAGAGAGATGTTGCCTGCCTGACCATAGTAAGTCGTTAACAAATGAAGTACTGAATAAAGGTCGTTAAGAAACAGTATTTAGTTAAAATACTAAAACCTCTTACCTAAAATCTTTAGTACTCTTAGGGTGCTAAGAAGAAAAATCATCTTTAGATGATGCCTTTATGCATAAAGGCATTATATCTTAATGTGAAAGATGACTTGGGGAGAAAAAAAAGGTGGATAACCGGAAAGGAAACCTTCTTCATTGCTACTGTCCTCCTCCCACTATCACCAGGGGAAAAAAGCAACTTCAAGTTGCACAAGCAGGGTCTGTGGGTACGAGTCAGACATTCCACAGGGGAAAACATGTGAACAATATTTCCATAACTCAGGCAAGGAAAGCTGGATCAAAAGAGAGCTTCAGCTTGGATGAAATGTCTGGGGACTATGAGTATGTTGGGAAATGGTTGCTAGGCAGAGAAGGGACCTAGAAAGTGTCGGCATTTGCAGCGATGAGGAGAAGCACTGCTGTCAAATTTATTCAACATTGTAATACTGTTTTAAAATATTTATTAAGCACCCACTAGGTGAAGCATTCTGCACACTAGTCAATCTTAGTCAATCTTCTAGGCTCAGTGGGGGAAATGCAGAAGAAATGAAGGACGTGGTGTTTGTCTTCAAGGAGCTGACAGTACAGGCAGTACAGAAAGAACAGACAGGGTATGATAATATTTGCAAAGCAGTTTAATGTCCAAATGAATATAGAGCAAAATGGACTCATGAGAATACAGGCTGAGGGAATGTAGAAAAAAGAAATTTGAAGCAAATCACAGACACTCAATTTTAAAGGAATGAGGAAAAAAGGAGTTCTGTTTTTTTTTTTCAAAGGTGTTTTAAAATACCATAAAACAAAATGAAATGCAGGAGCAGTTTGTAAATTCTAAAGACAATCTTGATAAAGTTTCAAAAACCTTTGATTTATAGATTAGACACTGATCTGGGAAGAAGGGCATGCAAAAAGGATAAAAGAGAGAAGAAAGGAGTACAATGACTACAGATGACAAAGTTTTAAAGACTTTGTAAAGTTAAGAGAGAGGGAAAGAAAGAGAATGACAGAGAGAATAAATTACATCATTTCCCTTTGGAATAGTTAAGGTGTTTATTCCTACATTTGCTTGATTATCATAAGGATCCCTTAAGATGATTGTCAAAAAGATGGAGTCCTAAGTTCTATTCTGCTCTTGAAGATTCAGCAATGATCTGGCAGGGGAACCCAGGAGCCTGTAATTTTTACAATTTCCTGAGAGGATTCTTCTACAATTGTATTTGGGAAACATGGAGATGAGTACAAAAGGTCTTCCTTTCCCTCTTCCTTTTTCCAGGAAAGGTCCTCCCTTTGATTGAGACTTTATCTTGAAATAATGTAATCAAAAAATTATGAAAATGAATTTCTTATATTTAACATTTAAGACTACAATTACAGTTACAATGGTGTGCTAATTCTGATAAATCAAGTGTTAATTTGTGGGCATGGTTATTTTTATATAAATCATTATCCTTCACTTTGCATTTGATTTTTGCAGCAGGGTTATATTTGCAGAATATTGGAGGGTTTTATTCAGTTATTCCAAGGTCCTCCCTTAATCCTTTGAAACTAAACTATTTCCTTTTGAAGCTTTGATTGTCATCATTCTTATTGATTGTCTTTTTTTCCCTTTGTTATCTGGTCCAACTCTGAGATCCTCCTTTATTAGTCACTTTGCATGTGGATCCAGCAGTTCACCAACATCACTTTAATTTTATGGAAGTCCACATCTTTTGCAAGATTTGCAATAAATTTCTATTCTTTTTAAGGACTAGATATTTCTAAATGGATGACTAAGACTTTGGTAGGAGTGGTTGTAGGCGCTAGGGTTAGCAGATGGAACAATTCAAGCGGGAAACAATTTCATAAGTGGTCATTTCACCAAAGAATGTTTCATGTTTTGAAAACTTTTACTTCTCCTAATAGAATTTATCAGAATTTATTGGGACATGGATTACAAGGACTAAGTATATGTACCTATGTTTGATGGGAAAAGGGAGGATGAAGTGGTAAAGTGGAGAAGGAGAGAAATGCAAATATGTGGGGGTGGTCAGTTTACAAGACTGAAACAGGATTTCAGAGAACAGAGGATGGACAAGTGAATACAAAAACTGTAAGAGGCAGAGAAGTTCCTGCTTATGAAAAGCATTCCTTTTCTTATTGGGTAGGATCATAGGTAAATTTGTGAATAAACCCAATGCCCAGAGAGTTAACTTATCAGTGATTAACAGCAGCTGATGTTTAGTGAGCATTTTCCTTTATTCTTGTTTAAAAAAATCTTGTCCTAACATTGAATATCAGCAACGGGTGTACTGCCAAACTAATGCAGGGCCCCTCCTTACATGAACCCTCTCCAGAAATGTGTTCACATGGCCATTCTGTTTTTGTAAAATTAGAAAAAGTAAGATATTTAAATCACAATTGCCTAATAAGACTGTTGTGTTTCTCCTCTCTGACTTCCTTACCCTTTATCACATTTTCTCTCCTGTTGGGTGGATCACAGTGGCCTGAGGCATTTGGGAGATCTGGGAAAAGAGATTTGAATTTAGTGGGATATACTTATTTGATTCACATCAATTTCAAGTGGAATTAAATTACTGCTAGCCATCCAGGTGCAGGAATGTCTTCCAGGGGTATTGTCGACTCCCAGTGTGCCATGAAGGTACAGGATGGGAATTTGTGTTGTGATGTGAACTTGTCCTGTGAATCCTGGCCCTGGAAATACATGGGTAGAGTAAGAGAAATGAGGTTAAAAATATACAGAACCAGAAGCTAATCTGTGGGAAATTCTTCTAGTCATCATTGGCATTTTTCCTTAAAGAAGCACCTCCATCCCACCCCCATCTCCACCTTGCCCCATCCCCCAAATTATGTAAGTTTCAGGTCCCATCAAACCCTCATCTTCCTGTTTATCAGTCTTGTTAAGACTGCAAGGAAGAGACACAAAGTGCTATGTGACTTAATTTAATTAATTTAATTGCAAGGAGACTCAACTAAACCACTTTCTCTTTGTTTACCTAGCATTAACTCTTCCTCCAAAAGAGGATATTATTGAGTCAGTTTGACAGTATTCAATCTAGATTTCCTTAAAGCACCACATGGGAGGGTGGCTTTCTCTGTATCCAACTTACCTGTGGCTTTGTTGATTTGGACACTGTCCAAATCAGTCATGAAGAAGGTTACACGACTGTTTTTACCCAGTAGATACACTTAAGTCACAGAAACTTACTGTATTTGGAGAAGACTCACATGGAATTACTTGCTTCAGAAATGGTATATTCAGCAGGCACGTTAAGACTACACAGCCTATTACAAACATACATCACTTTCTATCTGTTTCTACTATAGCTTTATAGTAAGTCTTGGTATTTCAAGGGGACAAATTTCTCCATTTTCTTTTTCAGATTAATTTAGTATTAAGTGGTTAAGTTCCATGAGAAGAAAAATCTATTGGAATTTTGATTGGAACTGCACTAAATATATAGCTTGATTTGAGGTGAACAAATATTTTTATATTTCATCTTCCCATCTGTGATCTATTAGTCAGGTCCTTTATGGCCTTCGATCATGTTTTATAAATTTCTCCATAAGGAATTCTCACCTCCTATATTAAATTAATTCTGCTACATTATAGATTCCATTGTTATTGTTAATTATTTCTTTTCCTGTTATATTTTCTAAATGGTTATTGCTGTTGTATAGTAATATTACTGATTTTTATACACTGAACTTGGAACCAGTACCCTTGTTGAACTTTTCATTAGTTCTGTTGGCTTTTCCATTCATTCTTTTGGATTGATCTATGGAGTTGGTCAGAGCTTGTGAAAATAGCAATTTTGCCTTTTCTTTTCCAAATCTCATACTTGTTTATTTCTCTTATGCTTAGCTAGGACCTACAGTACAATGTTTTATAATAGTAGAAATAGAGAGTCTCCTATCTTGTTCCTAGCTTTAACAGGAATTCTGTTCACCTTTGAATATTTACTGTAGGATTTGATAGAAGCCCTTTATCAGGTTAAGAAAATTCTCTTATATTCCTTGCCAAAAGTGGTTTTTTAATCATGGATGAGCGATAATTGATCAAATACTAATTCTACATTTTTGTTATATAGTCATATGGTTGTTTTGTTAATCTGTTAAAAACACAGAGAACCTTAGTAGGTTGTTCTGAAGTGGAATATTTTGCATTCTAAAATTGACTCTGTTTCATGGCATGGTATATTTTTTAATATACTGACCAAATAATTAAGTTGAATTAAATTTATTAGCATTTATTTAGAATTTTACCATTTAAGTTCATAGATGAATTGGCTCTATAATTGTCTTTTTAAATTTTGTTCTTGTGTAGTTTTGGTAGTATATTTACATGAAATGAATTGGATACATTTCTTTTTTTTTTTTTTTTAATTCTCCAAAATGGTTTATTTAAGACAGGAGCTATATTCCCTGAAGACTCCGTAAATTATCTTTTAAAACTGTCTGGGTCTTCCTTTTTATTTTCAGAGGAGACTTTTGACTATCGATTCAATTTCTGTAATGGCTTTGGGTTTTGTCAGGTTTTCTTCTCTGGAATGAATTTTGGTTATTTAAATTTTCTTAAATATCTTGTTTGAAGCTTACTGCTATAAACTTTCTAATCTCATCTTATGATTTTTTTTCACCTTCACTGTCTTTGTAATTATGATCCTCTTTTTGTTTCTAATATTGTTTTCATGCCCTCCTTAATCCCCATCTCCTATTTTTCCTATCTCTTACCCGCCTCCCCTTTGGTAACCATCAGTTTGTTCTCTATAGTGAAGAATCTGCTTCTTGGTTTGTCTCTCTCTCTCTTTTATTTTTTTCCTTTGCTCGTTTTGTTTCTTAAATTCCACATATGAGTGAGATCACATGGAATTTGTCTTCCTCTGGCTGACTTATTTCACTCAGCATAATACTCTTTAGCTCTGTCCCTGTTGTTGCAAATGGCAAGATTTCATTCTTTCTTATGGCTGAGTAATTTCCATCTTCTTTATCCATTCATCTATCAATGCATACTTGGGCTGCTTCCATGGTTTGGCTATTGTAGATAATGTAGATAATGTTACTATAAACATAGGGGTACATGTATCCCATTAAATTAGATTTTTTGTATTTTGGGGGTAAATACCCAGTACTGCTATTCCTGGATTATAGGTAGTTTTACTTTTAATATTTTGAGGAAACCTTGTACAGTTTTCTACAATGGCTGCACCAATTGTTTATTTATTGCTTCTTTTTTTCTTCATCCATCCTGCTAGAGGTTTGTCTACCTTGTCTTTTCAGATAGCCCACTTTTTATTTTGTTTATCATCTCTAATCAATTTTCCTCTTATACTTATTTCTTTTATTTTTCTTGAGAGTACTCTAATGTTCTTTTTCCAGTTTCTTAAGCAGACTGTTTACCTCATTCATTTTCATTTTTATGTTTTATAATTTTTTATGCATATAATTCTGTACATGTCATTCTAGCTGTATCCCCATCAATTTTTATTAATATTTTCTTTTTTTTCATTTTTTAAAAGATTTTATTTATTTATTACAGAGAGAGAGAGCATGAGAGGGGGTAGGCTCAGGGGAAGAAGCAGGCTCCCTGCTGAGCAGGAAGCCTGATGTGAGACTTTAATCCCAGGACCCTGGGATTATGACTTCAGCCAGAGGCAGCCTCTTTTCTTTTTTTTTTTTTTAAAGATTTTTATTTATTTATTTCACAGAGATCACAAGTAGGCAGAAAGGCAGGCAGAGAGAGAGAGGAAGGGAAGCAGGCTCCCTGCTGAGCAGAGAGCCCAATGTGGGGCTCAATGTGGGGCTCGATCCCAGGACCCTGGGATCATGACCTTAGCTGAAGGCAGAGGCTTTAATCCACTGAGCCACCCAGGCACCCCACAACTTAAACGACTGTGCCACCCAGGTGCCCTTTAGTAGTATTTTCATTGTCACGTAGTTCTTAATATTTCATAATTTCTGTTGTGTTTTTTCCTTAACATAAGTTATTTAGAAATAAGTTATTTAGAAATGCTTTTTCCACTTTCCAAAGATTGTTTTGTTTTGTCTATTTTTATTGTTAATTTCTAATGTAATTGCATTATTGTGTAGTATTAATCCCTTGAAATTTGCTGAGAATTTTTCTTAAGATTTTATTTATTTATTTGACAAAGAGAGAGCACAAGCAGGGGTAGCGGTAGGCAGAGGGGGAGGGAAAAGCAGGCTCCCCTTCCTGCTGAGCAAGGAGCCCAATGCAGGGCTTGGTCCCTGGGATCATGACCTGAGCCAAAGGCAGACCTGAAGCTTATCTGACTGAGTCCCTCAGGTACCCCTTGCTGCAACTTTCTTTGGGACTTCATATATGGGCAGTTTTTGTTTGTCTGTTTTTGTTTTTTAACAAACCACTTTTTTGAAATTTAACATACATATAGAAAGAAAAATGCACAAATACCTATGCTCATACCTATGAGCTCTTCAGTGAGTTATTACAAAGTGAACAAAGCCTTGTAATCATACATAGTCATTTTTACAACAGTTCCATGTGAGCTTAAAAAAAATTGGATACTCTGTAGTTGTTGAATGCAAGGTTTAGATCAAGTTTGTTAATTATGTGGTTTAGGTCTCTTATATCTTTATTCACCTGTGTGCCCTTGATCTATTTCTAATTTAGAAGTACATATAATTTTCCAGTGCCATTGTGGTTTGTTCATTTCTCCTTCTGCAAAATTAGAATACACAGGGTGAATTGAAGGTGATATGGAAACAACTTAATGTGCATGCATCTGTGAATTGTTTTTACCAAAAGACAAAGCAACTCATACATAATGGTTTGCTCATTCCATCCATTTAGTGTGCTGTATACAAACCAACCAGGAAAAAAAGATTCCTGCTTAAAATATACAGTACACTTAGAAACACATCTGTCATGTAGACATATCCAAAAGCTTATGAATATTACATTTTGCATTTCTCTCCTTCAGAGACAGTCTTTTCTTCCTAGTCTTAGCATATATCTGTTCTTATTACTAAAGTCACTTACATAAGGACATATTTGTACTTGAAAGGAACAATAAGTTTCCTACAGAGTGTAAGGTGACATTTTCTTGCAGGGTGTCAATTTAACATAAAAGAGGGTTGATCCTCTTAGCTGAGGTTATGTCATGCTTTTTTCTGTGGTATAAAGTGCTGCCTTACCATCATCTTTTGCTTGGGGAGAGTGATACCCTCCTGGTTGATTTTCTTACCTACGTCCACCCTTACCATACTCCCATTTCTTTACCATACAGCACCTAAAGTGAACTTTTATTATTTTTTAAGACTTATTTATTTATTTTAGAGAAAGAGTGAGAGCATGTGCACATGTACAGGAGTAGGGGGAGGAGCAGAGGAAGAGAATCTTAATGCAGACTCCCCACTGAGCCCTGAGTCCTGACATGGGCCTCTGGACAGGACTTTATCTCATGACCCATGAAATCACAACCTGAGTTGAAACCAAGAGTCCAACCCTTAACCAACTGAGCCAACCAGGAGTTCCTAGAATGACCTTTTAAAATATACATTATCCTAGCACCCCCATTTAAACCGATACATGACTTCAAGACCCACTAAGGTCCACTTCCTGTCTTTTCAGCTGAGTTTGGTTCCATGCTCCCCATCACTGTTCATTCTCCAGCTACACTGGCCTCTTTTCACTTCCTTCCTTCCACAGGGCCTTTGCATTTATTCTTTCTTCTGCCTTAAATAGTACACACTATACTCCTATTCATCCTTCAGAACTAACACAATTCTGTAGGCCCTTAACTAATCCATAAGGTCAAATCCCTCTACAAGCTTTTGTAGCATTGTAGACCTCTACTTTATAACACTAATTACAATCCTTTATGTAGTTAATCTCTGTCCCACCTCCACCCCCCACTAGACAGTGGTCTCTTTGAAGGCCAGGCCACAGCAAGCTGGACTCACCCTGCATCCCAACACTGGCACAGTGCCTGGTGAAAGGCTCACTGATAAGTTGCCTTTCTTTACTTTAAAGTAAGTATATTAACCAAATACACCTGCATCCTTCTTGCTGCCCCTACTTTCATCCCCTGCTCACTTTCAGCCATTTTCCACACTCACTACTTTTTCACTCCCCTTCACCTGTGAATTAAAAGCTCAAGTCCAATGTAGCTCTTTACTGAAGATTTTGTGTGGTTAAAGAGGAGAGAGTACATTACGAAGTAAAAAGCCCTAACAGCGCCCTCTTAACATCAATGCTTTCCCCCAGGCTTGTCACTACAGCAGCTGGACTGTCTTACAGCTCTTCTTTTGCTCCCCTGGCGAGTGTGCTCTGGAAACCCCTCTAGCCAAGCAGCCTCCTCCTCTACCTGCTTCCAAGTCTGTACTCAGCAAAACAAAGTGCAGCCATAGGCCAAGCCATGACCCTGGGCTCCTTAGTTCATAGGGCCACTTCCATTTATAAAAATTTGGAACAGAAGTGTTGACTTTTTATTCATCTTTGTGTTTGCTTGCTGATAGTTTTCCTTTCATCAATGCCATCCATGCCCTGCCTCCGTGCTGTCTGTGGCTGACTGAAATCTTATGTCTATCAAGGTCCATTTGAAACACACTACCTTCTGGAATCCTTCCCATAAGACCCTTAAGTTGAGGAGATTTTTCTCTTCCCTAAATATGCATACTACTTCTTTTATTCTTCTTGGTATTACAGGCAATTTTAGGATTATTTTTTTTCTCCCTCTCCTTTAAGAGCAAGTTCTATTTCTTACTCTGCATGTCTCCTGAAGAGTCTGGCTCAGGACTCACATTGTAAGCTCCGGCACTGGTTGAATTATAACAAAACATTCTGTATTTCTTTTCTTAGGTTCTGGTAAAAGCCTCTTTGAGAAAGCTACTGATATCCAATATTTCAATTTCAGAGTCAGTGAGCAGAAACTACTCTCACTGCCCCCCTCCATGAAGAAACTCTGTACAAATTGTAGGTGGGAGTAGTATTGCTTTTAATTTAACAGGTTTGGAGAAAAGGTCTCTATTCGAATAAAAGATACTATTGACATTTTTGGATGCGTTGACTCTGGATTTCTAAAATACAGCAACATTCTGGCCCCTGAAAGATTATCAGGGCCCCTGAGAGAGAGAGTCTAACTCATATGACTTTTTAAAAATGCCAAGGAGATGACTAAGTGAAAATGTTGGCATATGGGGTGCCTGGGTGGCTCAGTCGGTTAAGCGTCTGCCTTCGGCTCAGGTCATGATCTCAGGGTCCTGGGATCCAGTCCTACATGGGCCTCCCTGCTCAGCGGGGAGCCTGCTTCTCCCTTGACCTGCCACTCTCCCTGCTTGTGTTCTCTTTCTCTCTCTCAAATAAATAAATAAAATCTTTTGTTTAAAGGTTGGCATATGAATTTAAGCTCCTGAGGTCTAGAGAGACCTGGCTAACAGTCTGTGTTCTCTTATCATCAATGTGATCTTCAGGTGAGCAGATCTCTTAGTGATTCACGGTCATCTTGATCAAACAGAGGGTAGAGGCCCAGTGAGAAGGTTGGTGCACTTGCAGATGGCTGACTGAGGGCAGCTAAGATGCAAGTCACGATCACTTGCTCAGATTTTCTACCAAATTCTATTTCTCTTCTCAACAGGAAGCCATAAATATCACTCAGTTCTTTCCTTTGTATAAGCATCTTCACTACCCTGGATTAAACAGGATAAAAAGTAAAATGTATTTCTTTGAATTACTTCTTAATCATTTTTTTTACATTCCCAAAATAATACATTTCATTATAAGAAAATAAAACATATAAATTATAGAATGAAAAATTAAAATACAAAAATTCCATACTTCTACAACGAAATCCACAAGTTTTTTCAATTTTTTTCTTCCAATATTTATATCCACATCAGAAAATTGTAATCATGCTATAGATATATTGTATTCTGCTTTTTCACTTAAGTTTTTAAATAAGCATTTTTCTGTAGTCTTTATTATGGATAATAATATCTGTACTATTATGGATACATAATACTCCAAAAAGAAGAAATTATTATAATCTAATTATCTCTTTTGGGGCACCTGGGTGGCTCAGTCATTAAGCGTCTGCCTTCGGCTCAGGTCATGATCACAGGGTCCTGGGATCGCCCTGCATCTGGCTCCCTGCTCAGTGGGGAGCTGGCTTTTTCCTCTCCCATTCCCCCTGCTTGTATTCCCTCTCTTGCTCTCTCTCTCTGTCAAATAAATAAAATATTTTTAAAAATTATCTTTTACTTAAACTTAAAGTTGGTTAAAAAAAAAGTATAAATAACTGCTTAAACACTGATTTTTCTGAATGTTTTACATTTACTCATGGAGTTATTTGCTGTGTTACAGTTCAGTTTATCTTTGCTTCTTGCCCCTATTGGCTCTTCTGGCTACTGTGCCCACCTCAGGCTTTTCTGGCAGCCCATGCTTCCTTGACACTCCTTACTTAATCTGTGAGCTTTTATCACCCTGTTGTCTCTGCCCAGGAGGACATGCTCTTAATTTCTCTTGGTTTCAGCTCCATCTAAACAGAAGCAGGCCAAGCCCAGAAAATCAGTTCAGTGGGAGTCAGTTTGTGAGTGACCACGTCTCCGAATTGTGAGTGGACCTAGGACTGACCACAGTGGGTCTGAAGGCTGTGGAACAATAGCAAACTTTGAACCCAGATGCAATGGAGCTTCAGACCCAGGATCCTTTCCCAGTGCCCCTGAGATTTATTATCTTACGGGTCTTTAAGCCAAAGAGTTGATCTCTTTAGCCTCAGTTTCTTAAAATGAGATCATTCATCCCAAGTACCTGACGATAGAACCATTACGGCAGGGCATGAGAGGAAATTGTTAGATGCCTTCTTCTTCTCAAGAGAGTGGTGGTCAAGACCAAACAGTTGGCAAAATGATATTCTACATCCAAGTCCTAGTTTCTTTTCTCTTTAAACTCCTGCTCCTAACAAGTCTATTTCTTAAAAGGACCGGCCTCCTTTTATTCTTAATATTCCAAAAATATAAAATCCAACCAAAGTTTTAATACACACTTTTGCAGTTGTTTTTCACAAGTGATAAAAGCAGTTGGATGTGATATCTTCCCATTTTTAAGATATTGAAGTAATACATTTCTTTTATCATGGAAATTTTTAAATGTACACAAAAGTACAGGAAATGATACAATGAACCCCTTATACTCATCCTGAGCCTTTTACATTTTTAAATATTTTACCAATGTCATTTTATCTATCCTCCTATATATACATTTCACTTTTCTTTTTGCTGGATTATTTTAAAGCAATCCCTGACTGTTTCATTCAACCCATAAATACTTTAGCCTGTATTTCTAACAGTTGAGGAGGTTTTTTTCCTACATAACCACAATGCTATTATCACACGTAACAAAATTATCAATAATCTCAGGAGCATTTTAAAAATAGGATTCTGGAAAAAGCAAGCCAAAGGAATGAGTAATTTAGAATTTCAAGCACTATGGTAAGCAGTTTGGGAAGATGCTTTTAGCAAAGGGGGTACTTTCACTCTTGCAAATGACATCACAGAGCCAGATGTCACTTTTCTCCTACATATCCGTAATTGGATTTACTTTCTTACCCCCAAATATATTCCTTAGTTCAGTTCAAGGCATCAGCAACCACCCAGAAGCTCAAGCCCCAGATCCACAGTCCTTGTAGCATCATCCCTCTTCTCCCCTCTTCGGCACTCCATTTAACCAGTTTTGCAGTCCTAAATCTCAGGGTGAATATTGCTCATCTCCATCTCCTTCTCTTACACCTCCACTTCTGCTCCTTTTGTCTGGGCCCCTGTTTTCTATCTCTACACTGAGGTTATTGAAACATTTTCATTTGGGTTCCCCCCAGAAACAGAGCCTGAGACAAGGATTTGAGTATAAATCATTTATTCAAGAGTGATCCCAGAAGACCTGGAAGCTGAGCTGGGGAACGAGACAGAAGTGAAAGAAGCCACTACAGGATGTGTTATCAAGCACTGTACACTGGAGCTCCATCCCACTGGAAAAGTCTGGGAGACAGTACAGAATAGGCCTCAGCATTATCCCAACCAACAGGCAAGGGAGTTGGGCTACTATGTATCTATCAGTTCTCCACCTATCATTGTTTTATGGTTGCTCCCAGGGGCAAGAAGTCCCTAGCACTTCTGGCCTGCACTGTGCATGGGCTGAGCATGCTGCCAGCCAGGACCCAGAGGGTCATGGGCCTTCAGTGTATAATGGTGAATGCCCAGGGAACATGGGCAGGGCACCAACAACATTATATTACCTACCATCTCGCTCTCTCCCGCCCAGAGATGAGGGACAGCTTTCTAAAGTGCATATCTGCTTCTGATACTTCTTTATTCAATCAAAAGGCTATGTGGATTGTGCTAAAGACCACTCTTGCTTATTTCCCCCGACGGGAGTGACTGCCTTGAGTGGTACTGAGCTCTATGGTCCTGGGCACCTTTGGTATACCTACTGTAGGTGCCCAAAGTTTGGGTTGGACTCCCGAGTTCAATGGATAGGTAGCTTTATAGCTTTATTCATAGGTTTATAATTAAAACCTTGCCTATTTACAGAACAGGTTAAATGATGGCCTCTGGTTTGGATTCCACTGGTGCAGACCTTTACCTCCCAATACTTTTGTATAACCTTTCCCAGACAGCAGTGTGCCTCTGTCCCCACTGGTGCACCGAAGCTGTCTTTATGCATTCGCATTATCTGGGAATCTCAATGTGATTTACAAGCTTACATAACTTCCCAAATGAGTCAGCATGCTCGTCAAGAAGGCAGCATGGTGCAGTGGAAAGAACATGGCATTTGGTGCCAGAGAGAAAGTTCAGTACCTGCATCTGTCACTTCCTAACTGTGTGCTAGACAAGTCATTCTACCTCCCCAAGCCTCAGTTTCTTCCTATGACAAACGGGGATTGGAATACCTACCTTGGAGGGTTATTATAAGGATTAAATGAGGTGAAGAACACCGTGTGATATGTAACAGGCCCTGAGTCACTCCCTGTTCACTTTCCCCACCCCATATACTGATTTTACTCCACTGGCAGCAGGTTGTTCAACCTTTCTGACCTGCCGTGAGCAGAAAATGCTGATTTATCTTTATCTCCTCTTAGCACTAGTGGATTTTCGATGAAAACCCAAATCAGTTCTTTGTAAAGGAAAAGTGCTCTTGCTCCATTCTGGGCAGAGCAGCCACCTCGTGTGTGAACTAAATCCGCACCCAGAAAGGGCTAGGGTGCTCAAGGAAGGGCTGGGCGGGCACAGCCTGGCTCGCACCCACCGCGACGGCAGCCAGAGACCGCTGGCGTGCAGAGGGGACTCGGTGAGCCCACAGCGAGACAGACAGCCCAAAAAACGAAATGTGCCAGAGAGGATGTGAGAGCCCATCTGCGTAGCCACTCAGCACGGTGGGGAGCAGTGAGGAATGGCGATGCAAAATGTCCTTCGGGAGACAAAGCCGCAGCATACAAATGAGGGCGCTGCTGTGCCGGCCAGGGCTGGGGACGATTCTGGAACTGTTTTTCCAAGGTGGATGGAACAAATGCCTGCAAGTTAAAATAATAATAATAAATAAAATCCCCGGTCAGCAAATGAACACTGCTGCAAATATTCTTCCCTGCCGGTTGAAACGCTATTAAGGCAGGATTACCAGACAAGCTGATTTCCAGGATCTTTACAGCTGGCATAATGCATAGTTAGCTGTCAGCTAGGGGCAGCAGAGGAAGTGTTTATAATTAAAGGGTGATTGGTGAGTGTGTCCATAGCAGCAAAGAAACCTCTAAAAAGAAAAAAATTGGGAGCAAATCTTTGAGCCTAGAAACTAGAGAATGTTAGAACAAGAAAGATTCTTTCAGAGCATTGAGCTGTGCTGGTGACTTTTAAATGCTAAAGAAATAGCAGAACCTTTCCTTCAAATAAAATCTCATGTAGACTCTCTCCCTGGAAGGCAAACAAAACAGATGCTGCTCTGAGTAGGGGAGGGGAGAGAACAGTATGACTGTGGGGCCCCTGCCTCCCACATCCCCAGCCTCCACGTTAGATCGGCCAGTGAGGCCCAGAACATGTCCTACCAATCCTTAGGCCCCACTGACCACAGTGTGAAAACCCTCAGGCCAGTCCACCCCATGCATTGTACAAACATGGAGTTTAGGCTCAAAGAGGGCAAGTGTTTAAGCTAAGGTCACCCAGCAGAACTGGGACTAGAGTCCAAATCTCTTTTGAGTTTAAGTTCCTTGCTCTCCTAAAGACCTTCTCCCCTTAAAAAAGAAAAGAAAATATCTTTAAAAATAAAGTTACCTATGAAATAGCTTGTTAAAGTAGATGAGAAAACAAGAGGCATCCAAGTGTAAACACTGGCTTTGGAAAGAATCCAATTCTATCTTCTTGACTGCTGGACCCAAGTGCAGCTTCTTTTTACATTTATTTTTAGGACTTTTAGCGTGGCAGTCACAAAATCCAAGTACATTTGCTAAATGAATGGTCTCTTAAACCAGGATAAATCTAATCAGTTTGTGCCTTCTAGAAAACACCAACCTAAAACAACTACAATAGCTTAGTACCTGAAAAAAAAATTTCTTTTAGAGATTTTATTTATTTGGGAGACAGAGAGAGGGACAGTGAGCACAGTGGGGCAAGGGGTAGAGGAAGAGGGAGAAGCAGGCTCCCCATAGAGCAGGGAGCCTGATGTGGGGCTCCATCCGAGGACCCTGGGACCATGACCTGAGCTAAAGGCAGAGGCTCAACTGACTGAGCCCTGAACAAAATTATTTTTACTATATTGGCACAATAAGAACGGACTTTGAAATGTACGACAGATGGAGATGGCCAGACCCAAACTCTCAGGAGAGCACAAGCAGCTTCAGATTCCCGACTCTATGTAGATGCTGGGACCCTGCGCAAGTCACAACCTCTCCCCACCTCAATCTTCTTTCAGAAATCCATGAAATTATTAAATCATTTGAGTCATTAAAAGTCAATATTTAGCAGAACCCTGAACTCAGCCAGCATGGTGCCTGTTTTACGCACAGGTGAGGCCTCTGTGTCTAAGTCAGGGGGCCCTGTGCACAGTTAGTGGCGAGGAGTGAGAAAGAACAGCAGGGAGGGAGGAGACTACTGCGAGGTGAAAAAAGAGGGAGGAGGGGAGCCATGGCAGAGAAAAGCAATGGTTCTCCTTTTACGCGTCAGAAGACCGAGGACTGGATTTTGGTCAGCGTCTGTCCTGTACTGTTAAGTGACACCTATTACCCTGAAGTCCTCGGAATGTTTCCTAATGGACTCGCTCTGGAGTTTCCATTCAAGGCCTTGACTCACCTTAAACTAGGAATGTTCAGTTAAAGACGGTAGCATGTGGTAGCAACTGATGAAATGATACCAAGTGTTTATAAGGGGAAGAAAAGCAGCAGATTTTAAAATGCAATATCCTATCCTGTGCATTTTATTTATGTGATTCAGTTTAATTCTTACTGTAAGTTTCAAATTAGGTATCATTTCTCCCCCTGCATGTACAGCTCTAGATGCAGAAAGGTTTAGCAACTGCTTTAAGAAAACAGGTGTCTTATGAAGCTGTGGGGATTGTGAGCTCCCTCAGGATGGAGACTGTCTCGTTCTTGCTGCTATCCTCAGTGCCGAACACAGTGCCTGATACACAGAAGGTGATCGATGTACATTTACTAAAGGGATAGCTGAAGGAAAAGGCCAAGCTTTAAATCCAGATCTGCTCAACTCCCGAAACTCATTCTTACTACCACTGAACTCATATAATTTATTAAAAATTATTGGCATTGGGCCAGTTGTTCTTAACCCCTATTTACCATGTAATTGGAGTGTTGTGAGCTCTGGTTTCTATGCCTGTTGGAAGCTCTAGCTACATAATTAGTTACCGAGTTCCCATCTCTTGGCTGAATCTGTAATTAAGCAGATTTTTTTAGGACATAGTTAGACATGGTCCCAGGTTCCCTAAAATGCGTAGCATTCACCCAGAGGACCAGACTTGAAAACACAGGACTGGAAAATATTTTATCATACTCCAGTATCCCTGCTCTCCCTGGTCACCTTAAGCAATTACAGAACAAAAAGTTGCTATTTTTTTTTTTTAAATCAGTAAACACATTTTAAAACACGCACTTTCATAGTATTTCCTCACAGTGTATCTTAGAAATTAAGCAAATTTTGACTCCCTAGTACACAATAATATTAATGAATAACGGTTTGTGTCCAGGAACTGAATGAAGGTAAGAAAGGAAAGACTTGTCAAGCATATTGTACTAGAAGGACACGCTCAGGTGTGCCTGGGATCTTGCTCTGCTTCACGCCTCAGGACTCAACAAGGCAGGCCCAGTGACATGTGAGTAGGTGGTTCCGATAGAAAGAATGAGCAAAGTCATGTCTCTTTGTCCTTCCCTCTAAGGGACACTTCCTTTGTGGTGTGTTGGCCAAGGCTATACCTGGCATGGCTCCAACTTTTTGGTTGTATGCTCTCTATTTCTTCCTTCTTCCACTTTTCCCAAGTATTTACCAAGGGCTCGCATGGGCTCAGCCTCTGCAAGGTGCTGTGGGAGCTACAGAAAGAACAGGGAATTAGCTTCTAGATTCTCGTGGGCATTACACATTGTATACCTGGAACTCGGGTGTGACCACACCTTCCTTCCTCATCAGGCCCTGAGATCTCGGAAAATCTATGTTGTTATTGTAGCCTGAGGAGTGTGACTCTCCCTTCTTTCCCTCTGCCTGGGGGGCACCATGACATGGGCGCAGAGGTGACCCTCTCGCCTTGAGGGGAATAGCACCCATATTGCCATGCCTGTATCCTCACAGAGGTGTCAGCCCTTCACAAGTCAGTCAGTTGGAGAAGATACAGGGTCAGTTCAGCTTTATGGAAAATTCTCCTTACCTTCTATACTGGCTTTGGATACCTCTATTTCCAGCCTGCACTGAACTACCAAATATATATATAAATATAAAAACATATATATATATATATGTATATATATATATATATATACACATATATATATACACACACACATATCTTTGCTTGGTGATAGGACTGGGTTTGGGTCTCTCAGAAGCCTAATATTCTCTTTATATTCTCCTTATTTCCTGCTCTGAGTTTCCCTCTAGAACACCTGCGCTAGTCAAAACATTTTTCTTTAAATTACAGTTTTGTAGTGTACAATTCAGTGCTTTTTAGTATATTTGCATAGTTGTACATCACCACTATCTAATTTCAGAACATTTTCACCACCCCCAAAAGAAATTCCGTACTCATTAACTGTCACTTCCCATCTCTCCCTTCCCCCGGCAACCACTAATCTATTTCTTGTTTCTATGAATTTGTCTCTTCTGGACATTTCATATAAATGAAATCATATAATATGTGGTCCCCTGTGACTGGCTTCTCCCAGTTAGCATGCAGGGTTCAAGGTTAATCCATGTTGTAACATGTATTAGTACTTCATCCCTTTTTATGACTAAATAATATTCAGTTGTATTTATCCATTCATCAGTCCATGGACATTTGGGTTGTTTCCATTTTTTGGCTATGATCAATAATGCTGTTATGAACACCCATATACTGGTTTTTGTGTGGACATATGTTTTCACTTTTCTTGGGTACTTATCTAGAAATGGAATTGCTAGGCAAAAATCTTAAGGAAGCATTTCTAATGGTCTTCATTCCTATCTGTTTCCCAGGGAATACAGTTTCTCTATATCCAGCAAACAACGGGGAATGACCAACAGCAGGAACTTCTTCACCATGTCCGGGATACAGCACCTGCTTTTCCAAACAGTTACAAAGCCCAAATGTCTCCAGTCTAAACAATATGCAGCTCTGAGTGACCGTGGCAGGCCTGGGACACAGGGACAAGTCATTGCAGCAACTCACACTGAAGAGGAGCTTGCAGCACGGGGAGAGGGTATGCAGAACCAGCCTTGACTCTTGTAAACCAAGGGACATTTACAGTCATGTCAGTCCCTGCTTAGAACTGATTCCTTGAAACCTAGTTTCTCGTATCCTGTCCATAATCTTGGACTCTCATCTCCAGGGTTATGCAGAGCACAGAATAAGCAATTTGCAACCTTGGAATACTAAATTGCCCTTTCCCCACCATCTGCTCTGCATGTTTCTGTTTCTAACTGAAGTCTGCCCTCTGCTGGTCCTAGGCAGCCCAGACCCACAACATGGAGGGGCTAAGCAGGTTTCTTCTCAAATCATTTCTTCTCCAGGAGCGGTTAGGAAATTGCTGCAATTTATTCAGCTTATAGCAATATGGAGAAATGATATCTTCTGCAGAGCGTTCCTCTTTTATTTTTTACTTTTTGATGTTTGTGAATTTTTTTCCCTTTTATTCAACAGAAGCAGACAGAACTGGGCCAGTTTCAGTTACTTATGACCCGCTTTCATTTGTGATAAATAAACATATTTGTATTTATACACTGCCTGCCAAGGCCTTCTGCTCCTATTGACTCATGAGTCACTACAATACTCTTTTATGGTGATAATGGGCAAAGGCTATTCGAGAAGGGGAACGATATGAGTGGTGGGCTGTCAACTGTCTAGTAGTTTTTCAGAGGTGGTTGGTAGACTGCCTTGAGTAAAGGAAGACCCAGAGGCTGATTCTCCTTGAGTTCTGTGGGATATCTCCTTGCCCTGTTGGAAAGCTGCACAACACCAGACATTTGGGGATCCCAAACAGACATGGCAACCCTTTCTCTCCCTTCCTTCCAAATGGGCACTATGGCCAGGGATGCAGATCCAGGAGGGACATGAAAGAAAGGTGACTGGGGAAGGAACTCAGAGCCTGGGGAGACCAGGAGACAGTGTGAGCAAAAGGCTGAACCAGTGGCAGGAGGAAAGGAGGAGCTAGAGGAGGGGAGGTGCGTCCACAAGGACAGAACAGGGGACTAAAGGAGTAACTGCTTTCCTGAGGGCCATTACTGCTTTCTGCAATGCAGTTAACTGTAAAAATCTCTTTTGTTTTTAGTTAACAAAGGAAAGGGAGTCCTTTCTGATATTTTCATCCAGAGTCCTTGAGAATAACCCCCTGACCGTTTTAGGAGCATTTATACCTTCTGCCCTGAAAGAAATGCAGCACTTCCATGAAAGAAAATGTAATTTTTGAAAAGACTGCTTGGGTTTTTAACCTCTGAGTAGCTGGGAGGCAGAAGACTCACAAGGATTCCTTATGGTGAGTATACATCCCAGCCAGAGGTCTAGAAATCTGTCCCCCTTTCCCAAAGTACAGCCAAACTGGGGCACTCCTTTGCCTAGATTCTCACAGGGTTCCTCTGCTCACCCCAGGGCCAACCCCCACAGTCCCACTATCCCTGTCAATCTCCTGGGGACTGCAGAAGCCTGGGCTCAGGGTGTAACAGAGATTTCTGTGTCCTATTCTTTCTCTTCCTCTCCATTTCCCTCTTGCCTCCTTCTTCATCTCCTTTCTTTGTCATTGGGGATTCAATTTTCTCCTCCCACATTGCCAGCCTCTGTGACTCCAAACTAAATCATTTTGGGAAAGACAAGGCTTACTGCGTTCTCATGGCTGAGCACTGCCCCTTTAAAATCAACCTTCAGTTGGAGGGGGAGTTGAAGGGAAGAAGAGAGAACCAGGTCTTCTGCCTTTCCTCCCAGAGATAAAAGCTATTCTTAGCAGTAAAATCGGCTTGGCATTTGGGGAGACTTGTGTTTCTCTCCTTTCCGCCCCAGGGGTTTTGCCATTGCGATTCTTCTTCTTCATGCAGAGAAGATGAAGGGAGAAAGAGAAGGGAGGGGGAAAGGGGGTCACCATCACTCCTACCCTGATAGGCTTCCTTATTTTGAAAGACTGGTCCAGGTAGAATGCCCTCACCCCAACCCCAGAAGACCAGTTTAATTCTTGCAGTCATTTTTCAGGCAAGAAGACTAAAAGCCAGATGAGCTCCCTTCAGGGCCTTCCTTTGTTGGTGGCATGTGTTCATTAACTATACTTGCTCAGCCAGCCTCCTGCCTGCACCCTCATTAGGGTGGGTCTCTCAGGACTGCCCTCACTGGGCATTTAGGGCCTTGGTAATCACTCAGGGCATTTAAGACCCAGTGTTAGAGAGCAGCCTTCGGAGAAACCAGGAACTTGTTACATTAAAAATAGAGAAGAAGAAGAAGAAAGCAACCAAGGGAAAAAGTGGGTGGGCAAAGCTCAAGAAGACTTACGTAATCCGATTCCACTTTGGACACAGATGATGAAATTCTGCAAAGCGGCCAGCAGGGGGAGCTCAGGCAGTGTGTCAGAATGCCAGCGCCCAGCTTGACGGGAGCCAAAACTGCGGACAAACAAAACAATGAACCTTTGTGGTTTCTCTTGGGTTTTTAAACCAGGGAGGCTCAACGCAGGACGGCCTGATCCTCATTCTGGGGGACTCAGTTAGCATCTCACAGAACCTCGACTTAATAGGTCGTTGTCTCCCTCCCCCTCTCTCCCCCAAATTGTTTTCTCCGTGTTAGAGTCTCCCTCTAATCTCTTTTCTCAAGCTCTCTGGGTACCTCTTTGTATCTTTTCTTGTAATCCGGTTTTCTCTGAATCTGTGTTTCTGTCTGTGCTTCTTTCTTGCTATTTCTCTGTATCATCCTAGGCCGGCTTCATCTAAATGAAAAATAACTGGAAATAAACCCATCCATAGACTGAGCTCAGAAAGCTTTCAATACTTTGCCAAAACTAATACTTTCAACAAAATGTATGCTGTGCAGCAGAAGTGGCTAATTCTGCCACCACTTAGCTGTGCAGTCATGTCTTTCATGTCTATTCTCTCGTCTCTGTCCTCCAGGCCTGCTGCCCATGCCTCCCTACAGTCTCTCCACTGCCATTTAGTTGCTGCCAAGCTGTTGTCCTCCTCCCCCAAACCACTGACCTCCAGTAGTTGTCTCTCTACCTGACCAGCAGGACAAGGTCTTCCAGGTCTTTTAGAGAAGAAGCCCACACCTCTCGTGACATAGTATTTTGTTTTTTAAGTAAGGCTCAGTCCCCTCATTTCCAGAAGGCACTGCAACTCTCGTGGGATCAGGGGTTGAGGGGCTCCAGGGGAGAAATGGAGGGACTCAGCTTTGCATTCCACCTGGAACCTCTTCTTATCCAACATTCAGGTGCCTGGCTGGATCTGGCCCACTTGCCCAGAGTATCTTCCTTCCTGGTGACTTTTCTCTCAGGGATCTTCCTCATGTCTTTCCTTCCCAGATTGACCCTTGGGGACCTCTAGTTTATTACACAATCTGTATATGTCTGACCCTGTGGGGGAACAGAAATTAAATTCTCTTTTCTGGGCCTTTGAGCCCCCGGAAAATTAAGAAATGTAACTGAGGATGTGTTTTAAGGTTCCAGAACATCCCATGAGGGTCAAGAACACCCCCAGCGTTTGATGGAAGGCAGCTTTGCCTGGGGCCCACAGAGGCTGAGTGAGGGCCCTGAGCAGGTACAGCATACAGATGGCTCCTGGGCAGTGATGCTCAGCAGAAGCTGGTTCAGTTCCAGCCCCAAATACTGTGACTATGGTGACAGTCATGATGGATCCCTCTGATTCCTATGTTTGTTATTTTTTTTAAGATTTTCATTCATTTATTTGACAGACAGAGATCACCAGTAGGCAGAGGGGCAGGCAGAGGGGGGTGGGGGAAGCAGGCCCCCTGCTAAGCAGAGAGCCCGATGCAGGGCTCGATCCCAGGACCCTGGGACCACGACCCGAGCTGAAGGCAGAGGCTTCAACCCACTGAACCACCCAGGCGCCCCTGATTCCTACGTTTTATGGTCCCTCCCTCCAAATCTGTTCTATCCAGATTCTCATTATTTTTCAGATGCTAATCATATGTGTCCCTTGGAGGCGGGTTCTAATATCAGATCTGCTAGGACATGATACTCCAGTCTCGGCACTTTAACTTTCTTTAAGACTCCTGGATTCAAAGAAGGTAGCATTACTATGATCTGATCACAGTTGTCCCTGCCCTGCTCAATACTCGGTAACCATCATCCTTTCCTAGTTCCAGAACCTGTTTGGACCAAGTTGAATATCAAAGTAAGGAGTAAGGGGGCAGACAGGCAATGCAACGCAATCCGTCATTTAAAGACATTGGCCACTTGCTCGGCTTTGCTCGGCCCTGGCCATACAGAATGTCTGAACAAGACACAGGGTCTGTCCTCAAGGGAGCAAATGCTTCTATTGGAGGGACCCGCTGTGTCTCTGAACCAGAATGAAAATGGAGCTGCTGCAGAAAAGCCCAGCACTGCAAAGTGCTAACATCATCAGGCAGGTTGCCTCTGCAGTGCAATCTATGATCTCTGCGACTCTCAGAACCAAAAGAATTGCTATATGACTTTCTAAATTAAGCTTTGCATTACTTTGGAAATTAACAAAGCATTCCTTCCCACAGACACTGTTCCCAAATTAAACATTTTGTGCTTGTACAGCTGTTCAAACGTCGGTGAATTGAAGATGAAAAGGTTCTTAGGAAGGGAAGAGAGGTGGGTGCCTAAAAGGAGAGAGGAGCACTGTGGGGGAGTTCTTAGAGGGCGAGCTGGGGGTCAGGGAGCAGAGATTATAGAACAGTGGGAGAAGTTTATGATCCAGTTAGTGAGTACATAAAATGTTTTTTAAATTATTAGGTTTAGATAACTGTAGGTTAAGGGGGCCCATTATGATCAAGTATTTAAAGGCATACTCTTAAGTGGAAAACTTGGGGAGTGGCTATTCCCCACCTCTAATCAGTAGGAGCCAGAGGAAACAGAGGAAATAAACATAAACAGCCAAGATGGTATTTTAAGGTCCCTGTGAGGCCCACTTTTCAAGATCTGACAACAGTCAAACACTAGAATGGGTCACAGAGGATGGCTGGGCACTCTCCTCTGGGGCTATTTATTGAAAGAACAGAGCCTTTGGGTTTGCAATGTTGCAAGTGACATACAGTGTAGAGACAGAGGCATGTCCTGGATGAGCTAGCTCCCCAGGTTCTCTTCTAGATTGTGAGAGAAGAGAACTCATCTAGGATTAGAGGCCTTTTGCAGCAGCTAGAGAGAAATGGACTGATGGGAAGGCCCACAGTCCCCACCGGTCCACCTCCCTGCACCATACCAGAGCCCCTTCCATTAAGCTGCCTTTGTGTCATTTGTTTCATGAACTTGTCCCTCGATCTTCGCTTGCAAAGATGTGAGCCATCTTGGCAAATGGTTTTTTAGAAAGCCCTTGCTCACAAAAATTCTGTCTGCAATATTTGGATTGGCTACTGGGTCTCTCATTTTCCACATAAGTTGCTCCTAACTTATCTCTGGGTCTCTTCCAGAGGGGCAGGAATTATTTGCTGGTGATGTAACTTGAAACCCAGATTCCTTTTGGAAACCATTTTCATAAAGGTTTTGAAATGGGGACTGGAGCAGAAGAGAATGAAGAGGTAAAAAATAAATAAATAAATAAATAAATAAAATGCAGGTTTAGTCAGATAAGATTTTTCCATGCAGCTAAGGGAGCAAGAGGCCCTGACTTCAGCAAACAAGGCCCAAGGGCTCACAGAGGCAGAGAGCTGTGCTGGGCACTGGCAGCCAGTTCCCCTGCGGCTCCAGGAAAGAGCCCTGGCGAGGCGTCCTCTCGTCTTGGCTGTGCCTTAGACCAGCCACTTATCCTGTCTGGCTCCCAATCTCATTGACTACAAGAGGAAAATATCCATGTAAACATCTCCCAAGTTTCCATAAATTCTATACTATATTCTGTCATTTTGTATGGCCTTTTGGGTTGGTTTTAAAGATTAATGACACCTTTCACCTGTATGGTGCTTTATGGTTTAGAAGGCACTTTCACACCCTCGTCTTATTTGATCCTCACAATTATGCTCTGGGGGAGATAGGACAGAAAATATTTTCCCCATTTTAGAGATGAGGAAATGGAGGATCAGGGCAGTTAGGCAGTGTGTAGACAACAGGTAGACATCCAGGACTCCAGTTTAGATCTTTCAACTTGAGCTCAGTTATTCATCCTTGTAAGGTGTGCCTTTAAAATCAGATAACTATGGATCATCTCTCCAGAGAGATGAACTTAGGATTTTTAGATGTTTAAGCTCAACCTAGATATCAGGTAAAATTCCCCTACTTCAGGCTTTTATGAATTCTTGCAAATGTATGAATGCCTTGCTTCTCTGGCCAGATTGCAGGCCCCTTGGAGGTTCAAGTCATATGTTTTGTCTTCCTTCCCACTCCCTCCAGCAACCGTCAGAGAGCTAAGCACCTAGCTGGGGTTGTCGCACTGCTAAGAAGAGGTAAGGCAAAGTAGAGAATGCAAAATAAGTAAGTGGGACAGATGTCCATTTCCACATCTAACCACTTTTCCTACAAGAACTGCTATCCTTGTACATGTTCTGCCCTAGACAGCCTTCTGCCTGCCACGCTATTGCCCAAATCCTAGAACACAGCATAGTTTCCCATGGTGGCATCAGTAATATCCTCCCCTTTGACATGATTTTCCAGGCACAAGATGGGCTCAGAAGCATTAAGAGCCATGACCTCAGGGATCTCAAACGCTAGAGCCTAATGTAAGTAAAGAAGGCAGACTGGCTTCCTTAGCTGAGGAAGTAGAAGTGACTCCATGGAAGGCACTATCATGAGCTTAAGCTAAGAGGGAGGGCTGGTACTGAAGCAGGAACAGCCAGGAGCATCTGAGGAAAGCTACTGAGGACATCTGTGTGACTGGAAGGAGAGAGTGCCTTCTGCAGTGGGAGGGGTGGGTGGGCCTGGGAAATACATCAATAAGCCAGTGTAGGTTCTCTGACTGCTTATGCACACTTGGCCTCAGTGCAGTCTTGCTTCATCTCCCTAGACCTTTACCCTCATCGGAAACCGTGACTCCACTCATTTCACCAGAACTATAAGGAGGAAACAGTGATAAAGCAAAGGCAAGAACAACTGACCAGATAAACAGAGATGGCTCTAATTTAAGAACTTTGCCCCATTATTACCCTGCCATCTCTTTGTTTTCTGTATCTCAAGTCCCTATTTTCCCCGATTTGGTGGAGAAGGAAAAGGATTCCAAGACTGTTGTAAGCAGGGCCACTCCCAGTAAATGAGACCATCCCATGCCCTAGGGACTGACTCAGTTGAGCATCACTGGTCAGAAGACTCTGAATTTCAGACAAAGGAGGTCTCTGTGGATAATAAGAACTTGTAGATAATAATGGCTCTACTATGAGAAGAATTCTAGGGTGATAGATTATTAGAAAGAACTGGGACTTTAGGGCTTACATATTGATTCAACACTTTCATTGACAGATGAGGGGACTTAAGAATGTGGCAATGACATCAGTGTCCAGGCCACCCAGGGAGTTAGTGAAAAAATCTGTACTAGAACCCAGAAGTCTTGATCTAATACCACACTAGCCATTCTCCTATCTTACCTACCCTGGACCTTTTAAATGCCAAAGGTTTTCACCCAGGGGCAACTCTGAGCAACGAAGGAAAGAAGGTCTGAATTGGTGAAACTTCTTTGTGGGAACTACTGTTCTTTAGGAGAACTTTTGATGTAGCCAGCCCTGGAGACTCTGTCCCTGCCTCCCTCCATCCTGCAGGGAGAGAAAGAACAGACATTTCTGTTCTAAAAGCCCTTCTGGCTGCCAAGCCTGCCTGTTCTGGCCAAACACAGTATCTGATCTCATCCTAGTGGATCTCCACCCATCAGACAGTCCTCACACCAACTCCAGGAGCAGAGGGGGTGATGTCCTGTCAGGTACAAGGTACACATGGAGCATCTTGCACAGACACTTCATGAATGTTCTAAAAGTAAAAAACTGGTTCCAGCTCTTCTATCCTGCCTCCAGTTCCCCACTTCCAAAAGCATCCAACAAACTTGCCTTCAACCTATGGATCAAATCAAGTCAAACCAACAGACATTAATTCAGGTATTATTGGAAAAGCAATGTGCTGGTGCTGAGTTCTATACAAAGACACATCCGAGTCCGCACCTTCAAAGTACTCACAGGCCAACTGGGGTAGACCAGGTGATATTACACTTTAAGTTAGTATCACAGGGCAACAATACAAGAAGTGCCATGAAGCAATGAATGACCATTTGCCAAATTGCTGGAGTAGATAGTCTGCGCATCGGTACACAGGAAAAAGATCACTGGGAACTGAAGAGTCCAGGGAAGTTTGTGGAAAAGGAAAGATTTTGTCAGGACTTTGAAGGATGGGTAGAATCTAGAGGAGGGAGAGAAGGAAAGAGCATTCTAGAAATTGGTACCCAAGAAAAGATACAAAAAAATAGAAAAATGCAAGTGTGCTGAGGGCAGTGAGTAACGCTAATTGCAATAGTGGGTGCTGCTTATCATGTATCAGACACTATTCTCAGCAGCTAACATTTAATAATTCTCTTGATTCTCATATAATTCAAATTATTACTATTATTATCACATTTTTACAGGCCAGGAGACTGAGGCTTAGAGAGGTTTTAAGTAACTTACCCAAGGGCACAGCTGGTAAGGGATTGAGCAGGAACTTGAGCCCAGAGACTACACATTCAGCCACTGCTTCTCTCACTGTGGCTAGAAGAGTTGATTTCTTGGAGCGGTGTATTGGGGGCAGAGCACAGAGGATCTGGAATACTATAGTACAAACTTGGACTTGGTTTTGTGGGCATGGGAAATCATTAAACGTCTCTGAGCAGGGAAGTGGATCTGCATTTAGGGTTTTAAACTGAGACACACACAGGAAGGAAATCCTAAGGACGCCTTAATATTTTTAAAAAAACACATAGAAGTGTATTAGCATGTAGATAAAGATGTCCTTCCTTTTTATAGAGAGCCTTGTCCAGAGTTACTTCCAGTGGCCTCTTAACATCTTAAACTACTAGGGGATCAAATCCTTGATTGATGGTACTAAGGAAACAACCAAAATGTAAACAGCCCCAAAGCTACCCAAGCACATGCTCACCAGGGCCGAGACAGGCTTGAAGGATAGTGTTTGCAGGGAGATAGGAGACATCAGATCAGGAGAGAGTGGGAAAGAGTGGAGGGGAGAAGATGTCAGACAGCAAGTGAGAGGTCAGCAAAATGAGTTGGGACCTTGGGTGAACAACTCAGCAATATCTTAAGCATGGTAGAATCAAAGCTTCTGGAAGAGGAAAAAAATATTGTCAGCTATCTCCTTAATTATTTTGTAACAGCAGATAATTTCTTTAGTCCCTTCCCTCTTTACAGGTTAAAATGGAAAATCTTTTCCATTTCCATGCACAGAATGCTTTTATTTCTCTCTCTTTCTTTCAGGACTCAATTTTGCTAATTCATTCTATCAAGCACTATAATGTTCTCATGACTATCTACTCTAATGAATGTGGGACAGATCGAATAATAAGAACTTTGAAAGGGTGATGATTGAAATAAAAGCATCTTTTTATATTCTCCAGGAACTCTATATACAAAGAAGCCTGCTCAAACCAAATAGAGCAAAAACATTAGATAATTTGATTTCTGAGCACAGATTACATAATTGTCTTGGATGGGATTTTGGGAATGGTCATAGGGGTTGAGGCATCATCCTGTTGAGAGGGTCTTCAGGGAATATTGGGTTTATGTGAGTGTTGTTTAGCTCCTGAGTCACAAAGCATGGGTTGTAGGGCTGGCCTTAGTCCAGGCTCCAGGCAAAATTACGTACTTATCCTTGTGAATTACACTGTGGTATTCAGTGTAACCATCACCTTGATTTATGGCCACACCTTCATGACCCCACTTTTGGAAATGGTTTCCAAATCTGAGTCCCAGGCAGCTGTTTTATGTCCACCCACAGGAAGCCAAAAGATAAATGATGTGGGGGTGGGTGAAATGGTTTGTGAATGCCCAAATCTTGTTCTCTTGAACAGGTATTTTTGTTTGAAGAATGAACTGATTAGTTTGTGTTTAAGTGAGGCAAAAATCACTCCAATATAAGAAAATCAAATGCTGTATAGACATCCCCTCTCTAGTCACATGTGTGGTGTTGATAAACTGTGACTGCTGGTCTTTCCTTCCTTTGCTATCATCTCAGCTGCTACTGTTTGAGAAGACTTAAGCCCAACGCTGAGTCACTTCTGGTTGGTACTATGTGTAAGGGGTTTGGAAATAAATCACATTCCCAGATGCAAGTCCTAGGAACCAAGTTACTACTTCCAGGCTCCTGTGTTGACCTGAAATCCTTCCCTTCCAGCTAGGTCTGGGATAACTGTTCCCCAGAACTAACCTGGGTACCTGTGTGGTCCCAGAGCCAAAGTTCTTTCTCTGTTGGTCCTTCCCTATACGTTGGCCCAAATCCCAGAGATGAACTATTACCCTGGTTTCCTCTTCTAAATTCTTAATTCTTGCCTTGCCTAGAATTCTGTTTCTCCTTCTAGAACTAGATACTCTACCCACCTCTCATCCATCCTTGTCCCTTCTGGGGTTTTCTATGATGCCAGGTCATGGAATCGTTGTGCTTTGGGACAGGGTACATTTGTCTTATTGGACCCTCATGATTGATTTCTTTTGACTTAAATCAGTGTCTCTCAACATGAGTGGAACCACCCCTGAGGCACGTATTAGAAACTCAGGAGGGCATTTTTGTGATTGCCACAGGTTTGGGGAGGGGCACTAGTGGCATTTAGTAAGAGGGAAGTCAGGATACCATTCTCCAATCATGTGCACCACAGGCCCCTTAACCAAGAAATGTTGTATGTCCTGGATAACCTTCAAAACTCACACTGGATGTTTATGTGGGAAGACCTGTTGATAATTACCTGGGTGTGGAACTCAATCCCATTTTACTTGGAAATACAATTACTTTTGCATAGTTTTAATGTACATGGAATTTTCCATAAATGTCCTCTAAGCATTTTTTTAAAGATTTTATTTATTTATTTATTTATTTATTGGACAGATGGAGATCACAAGTAGGCAGAGAGAGAGAGGGGGAAGCAGGCTCCCCGCGGAGCAGAGAGCCCGATGCGGGGCTCAATCCCAGGACCCTGAGATCATGACCTGAGCTGAAAGCAGAGGCTTTAATCCACTGAGCCACCCAGGCGCCCCTCCTCTAAGCATTTTTAAAGGAAGTGATTATTGTACTGTGTTTGGTTCTGAACTTTACCAGCAGTAGTCACAATCTCAGAAAAGCACCTCAGTGTCAGTGTTATCGTTCTTGCTATTTGAGTTGCCAGCATACCTGTCTGTGTCTACATATGTCTCTGTCACATTCACTCTGATCTCAAAGCAATGGACTATTGCATTCTGCCTTCTAGTTAGTCATCCCCAAACATTCATATACTCCAATACATATTATTTTATTCTAAATTATTCCTCTTCCACCCATATTTTTTCTTTATTTTTATAGTTAGGACATCATAATAAAATATGTATATAGATGGTTTATTATCTATGAATTTCTTTTTAGAACAGTAAATGGAACTTAACAAAACATTCATTTAAAATTAGGTCATTGAAAAAAATAAATAAATAAAATTAGGTCATTGGCTTTCCATGCTACCCAGGGAGGGGTCCATACAACATTGTTCTGTGTTCCCGTGCAACTTAAAGGGAAACTTTCACAATATCTGCAGACCTGATGTCCTGTAAATGAAAGAGGAGGATGTCATTAAATTCCTTGCAGCAGGAACCAACTTATATGGCACCAGCTTTGACATCCAAATGGAACAGTACATCTACAAGAGGAAAAGTGATGGCATCTACATCATAAATCTGAAGAGGACCTCGGAGAAGCTTCTGCTGGCAGCTCTTGCCGTTGTTGCTATGGAAAACTGAGCTGATGTCAATGTCTTATCATGCGGGAATACTGACCAGGGAGCTATGCTGAAGTTTGCTGCTGTTATAGGAGCCACTCCTATTGCTGGCTGCTTCACTTCTGGAAGCTTTGCTAACCAGATCCAGGCAGTCTTCCAGGAGACTTCTGGTGGTTACTGACCACCAGCTTCTCACAGGGGTTCTTATGTTAACTTGCCTGCCATCACTCTGTGTAACACAGACTCTCCACCGCACTATGTGCACATTGCCATCCCTTGCAACAACAAGGGAGCTCACTAGTGGGTCTGATGTGAATGTGGACCCAGGAAATTCACATGAGTGGCACCATTTTCCTGTGAACACATGCCTGATCTCTACTTCTCCGGAGACCTTGAAGAGATTGAAAAGGAAGAACAGCTATTGCTGAAAAGGTTGTGATCCAGGAGGAATTTCAGTGTGAATGGGCTGCTCCAGCTCCTAAGTTCACTGCTCCTCAACCTGAGGTCGCAGATTGGTCTGAAGGCATGTAGGTGCCCTATGTGCTTATTCAGCAGTTCCCTACAGAAAACTGGAGTGCTCAGTCTGCCACTGAAGACTCCCACTGCTCAGACCACTGACTGGGTAAGAACAACTACTGAGTGGTCTTAAGCTGCTCTTCCAGAAAGGCAAACAAAATGGAAATAAAATTGAAGGAAAATAAACAGTTTCTTTAAAAAAAAAAAAAATCAGGTCATTGAGTCTAATCAGATTAAGAATCCTTGACCTAGGGGCACCTGGGTGGCTCAGTGGGTTAAGCCGCTGCCTTCGGCTCAGGTCATGATCTCAGGTCCTGGGATCAAGTCCCACATCAGGCTCTCTGCTCAGCAGGGAGCCTGCTTCCCTCTCTCTCTCTCTCTCTCTGCCTGCCTCTCTGCCTACTTGTGATCTATTTCTGTCAAACAAATAAAAAAAAAAAAAAAAAAAAAAGAATCCTTGACCTAACCTGATACTATAGTACCATCTGTTGAAGGCAAGAAAGGATTGAAGATAAGGTCAGGGTTTTCCTAGGAGAAGGCTGTGGCTGCCTATCAAGAGGTCTCATGGGTCGTAACCTTTTGAGAAATTTGTCACTTTCCAAATTTTATTGTTTATCCTCATCAGGAACTCAGCAGATTTCAAAATTCAAGATCACTTGAATCAGGTGAATCTATAAGGTTACTCATAGTCAACTTACAAATTCACATTGGGAGATATTTCTTCCCAGGGACTAAAAAGCTTATGTCCACTGTGTAGGGCCACCAGTCCTAGAAACAAAATGAGCACAAATGCTGAGCAAAGAGCATACAGGGTACAGAAGAGAAATCAGAAGAGGCACTTCAATCCCACAGCTGAGCATACTTCTCCAGCAGCCATGAAGGGCAGGGTCTCTCTTCTGCACAGTGCTTGGGTTTTCACTTTCTGTAGCCCAGCTTATTACTTCCCCTTCTGTCCACACCTCCACCCATCTTCACAGGCTTCCTCCAGGCAGTGTACAATATAATTGATTAAATATCTTCTACTAAATGACATTCACATTCTAGACCTGGTTTCCTCTGATTACACTAGATCGCCCATCTTGATTGGAGTTTTTTGAGGTCTATGCATTTCACAGTCTATTTTATTCCCACAGATGACTAATCATATCCATTGTCTGTGAATTTCACTAGTTCAACTCAGAAGGTGACCTTATGTCCATGATCTCCAAATGCATGGAGAGGCAGACTTTCTGCTGTTGCATCCATATCCTAATGTCAAAAATGAAGGCTAAGTCCCTGTCAGACTCTTCTCCTGCTCTGCACTAGCCCCTATAGCTGGGACAGTTTTCTGATTCTTATTTCAACTTGATAAAGAATAGTCCCACCTCCCTTCAGCCCCTTTCTGCCCCTTTCTGCCACTTTCTGGCCCCAGCCAACCTGGGTGGAAAACTTCTAGCATAGATTAAGCTGGAGGCCATCCAAATTATGACGGTAACTTATTATGGGTCAGAAGAAATAATTCAAGTATTTGTTTTGGGGGAAGAGGTTGTTTTTCAGTTTGTTGTTTATGAATAGAGTGATTTCTACTTATGCAAATTGGTCAGATGAACTGAGGAGCTGATTAAATGAACAGTTTAGTTAATTAAGAGATAGTATATATAAAATAGATGAATAATGATTTTCATAGAATTATTAATGAGATAGAGTTAATTTAAAACCTACATGAACTATAGTTTAGTTATTTTCTTATGGTTCAGAAAAGAAGAGTTCAGGGGAGTGTTCTCATCCTGCTGCACCATATTATATTATGGACTGAAATAATGTTTCCTCAAGCTTTTCATTTCAATCACCCAGACCTTCTCTGTCCTAATTAGTGTTTTCTATGTTCTTTGACTTTGCTGAGCTGAAATTTTCACTATTAAATGTGCATCAGTAAGAACTTTACTTTAACTTTAAAAGGTTTCATCCCATTCTTTCATTAAGTTTGTTGAGTATGAAGAAGCTTCCCTCACCAAATCAAAAATGTATGTTAGTATATTTCTGTAAGGCTTTAATTTAATGCCTTCCATCCTTCTCCATTAGAAGAAGATGACAGTAAATATGGCACAAGTTCATCATTTTCTCTAAGAGTTTTTAAATATTGAATGAACATTAGCTGGAGTTTAAGTGTAAGAAATATCTGAAATTGTACTGCATTTATTCATTCATTTAATTATTCATTACATGAACATTTATTAAACATCCATCCTGTGGCAGATACTGTAGTAGGCATTGGAGATAGTAAGATAGTAAGTCATAGTTCCAATTCTCAAGGAGTTCATAGTTTAAAAAAGGAGAGAGAGATAATGTAAAAATAAAATTTCCACTCGGTATAATGGGTACAACTAAGGAAGTTTGATGGAAGTTCAGTGGTAGCACAGAAAAACTAAATGATCAACTCTACCTAAGGAGGTAGGTAAGGCTACAGAAAGTTCACAGAGGAAGATGCTTATACTGAGTTTTGAAGGAGAGGTAGAAATTTTCCCACTAGACACAGGAAAGAGAGATATTTCAGAAATATGGAAGAGCATGTGCTAATGTACACAGGCAAGTAGCAATAATGTAGCTTCTGGGAACTGGAAGCAGTTTGATGGGTCTGGTGCCTAAGACAAGACCTCATTAAGATAAGGCTGGAAGAGCTAGATCTTAAATGGCCTTGAGTGCACTGTCAAAGGGTTTGTATGTCATTCATTTGGCAGCGGGGAGTAATTGATGAGTGCTAAAACGGAAGTGACACAATCATATCTGTGTAAGGTAGGATCACAATTGATTCCATGTGGATGGATATGTGGTAAGACCAGAGGTAAGAAGTATAAATAGCTGAAATAGCTGGCTGTCTACTGAAGATACATGATCCCCTTGGACAGTACAGATCGGATGTTGGGAAACATTTCCTTCACAAGGGTCGACATTTCCCAATTCTCTCCAACTGGAACCATGTGACTAGATTTGGTTAAGGGAATGTGAGTTAAGGTGTGTAGGATATTCAGAGCCAAGGTGGTTAAGTGAATCTATGCTATGCAGTTTTCACTTCCACAGCAAACCTGTGTTTGAAATAGTTGTCTCACAAGATGGAAAAAACCTGGATCCCTGAGTTAGAAAAGAGGTGTCCAGGAGAGCCACTCAGCCAATTACACTTATGTTGAACTTCGTATGAGTAAACATTGTGTACTAAGCCTCAGAGATCTAAATATTATTTTTTTAAAAGATTTTATTTATTTATTTGACAGAGATCACAAGCAGGCAGAGAGGCAGGCAGAGAGAGAGGAAGGGAAGCAAGCTCCCTGCAGAGCAGAGAGCCCCATGCTGGGCTTGATTCCAGGACCCTGGAATCATGACCTGAGCCGAAGGCAGAGGCTTTAACCCACTGAGCCACCCAGGTGCCCCTAAATATTAGTTTTAAAAAACTGTTGGATTGTTCTAACACAGAAGGAGTGTTAGGAAATGTCTGCAATGCTTGAAATAAAAATAGCGACTTCCCGTGTTATATGCTGAAGTATAGGAGCCCTTAAAGAATATAAGTGAAGCGGGGTGCCTGGGTGGTTCAGTGGGTTAAAAGCCTCTGCCTTCGGCTCAGGTCATGATCTCAGGTTCCTGGGATCGAGCCCCGCATTGGGCTCTCTGTTGAGCGGGAAGCCTGCTTCCCCTCCTCTCTCTCTGCCTGCCTCTCTGCCTACTTGTGATCACTGTCTGTCAAATAAATAAAATCTATTAAAAACAAAAACAAAAAAAAAAGAAGATAAGTGGAAAATGGAAGAAAGAGGGATAATAATTCATAGATAATATTAAGAATATAGAAGAAGATGGGATCCAGAGCATAGGAAGCAAAACCTCCTTCAGTAGGAGAAGGGAAGGAGTGAGGTCTCTTTATTAAAACAGAAGAAAAAACACAGCTATAGGTAAGCAGTAAGAAGCTGCCTGGTAGCTACATTTTCTCTGAGAAGTAGCAGGTAAACACATCTGCTGAGAAAGTGAGAGTAAAGGTTTTGAGGACAAGAAAAATTTTAATAGTAATTTCTGTGAAGAACAGGAGAGAACTATACAGAGATATTTGACAAGTGAAAGACCACCAGCCCACACAATTGAATGAATTTTCTCCACCTCAGTTCATCATTCTGGCTGGAGGGGTCAGAAAGGTGGGTTTTAAGATTAATCCAAGATTGAAAGATTCCAGAATAGGTGCAGGTACAAAACAAAGGAATGGCAGAAATGACCTGATAAGTTAAGGTAGATTTCAGTGCTGTAATCAAGAACCCAACAATAATTCAGTGGTTCAAACAAGACAGAATCTTCACATTCTGGGTACAATGGTAGTAAACATATTCCACACTGGATGTAAGTAAAAACCTGGACAGAAGGCATATAGCAGCTTTTCAAGGACTCTGAAAATTAAATAATAGCTGGTGATTGGGGGAAAGGACTAGAATTTGAAGTACCATCAAACTGATGGTGCATTTATGATCTTTTTCCTTCCATATACCAGGTTCAACTGGAAGCAACACAAAACCTGAATGTGGGCATCTGCACAGACAGAGGGAGCTCCAGGAGAGGTTGTCTAGTTCTGGCTCAAAGAGCAGTGAAGAGTCTCCTAATGCTCAAAGTGGGGTGGGGAACTCCCCCGGCTCCCCACCTTGTCTTTTCTTCATTCTTTAATACCCCAGCCTCTAAGAAATCTCATGATGGCAGTGGCAGTGACAACAAATGTGGTGACAGCTGGCCTACAGGATTCTGAGAGAGGGGAAACTTCCTCCCTGATCAGAGGAGCTATGATTCTCAGAGGATGAGACAAACCCTTGTTGCTTTTTGTCTTCTCTGTGTCCTCCTACTGGTTAGCCCTGGACATCATTGTAGTGGTAAAAAGTATGCAACAGGGTGGATAAATATTGCCCCAATTCTGGTTGGAGAACTCCAGGTAACCAGAAAGTACTGAAGAGATTACTATAGGGAAGAGATTGGGTAAGCAGCCCCATAAAGTTGGTTATGAACTCCTAGGCTCATTTCCAAGTGTACAGTCATGGATTTGACCCTAAACAGCATACCATAGACTATAATAACTGATATATAGAATAGAATACTGCCAGGGTCACAAACTAGCCACTGGGTAGTTCACATACAAGACAGATCTGAATAGCACTGAGAAAGCTTCACAATTAGACATTACACAGAGACCACAGAAACCTGGCTGGAACTCATAACTGAACGAAGCTGGGCTGGTTGTCTGTTAAAACAAAAGAAATACTCAGGATCCCATAACATAATATTCTAAATGTCCAAGATACAATTCAAAAGTAATCAACATATAAGGAACCAGGAAAATCTCAACCCTGTGTGGTAAAAGGTAATCAATATATGCCAATGCCAAGATGGCACACATGTAGGAATTATCTGATAAAAACTTTCAAGCAACAATTATAAAAATACTCCAGAAATAAAGGCAAACACTCTTAAATGTAAGAAGCTAAAGTCTCAGCAAAGAAATTAAAGATATAAAGAAGAAACAAAGAACAATTTTAGAACTAAAAAAAATACAAAACTGAAAAGAAAAAAACCTTACTAAAGGGACCCAACAAGCAGAATAAAGATGGAAGAGAAAAGTGTAAATGAACTTGAAGACAAATCAATGGGATTTACCCAAAGTAAATAAAAGAGTTTTGGGTTTTGTTGTTGTTGTTGTTGTTGTTGTTTGTTTTTTAAGAATAGAGCTTCAGACACCTGTGGAATATCAAAAGATCTAGCATTGATGTCATCATAGTCCCACAGGAAAGGATAAAAATAGTGTAGAAAAACTATCTGAGGAAATGATGGTTGGAAATTTCCCAAATTTTGTCAAAGACATAAATCTACAGACTCAAGGAGCTCAGCAAACTTCAACAGAATAAATCCAAAGAAATCTGTGCCAGACACATTGTTAGCAAACTTATAAACTAATCACAAAGAAAAACACTTGAAGGTGACCGGAAGAAATGGACATATTATTTGTAGGCAAACAACAATTCAAATGACTGTGGAATTCTTTTTTTTTTTTTTTTAAGATTTTATTTATTTGACAGAGAGAGAGATCACAAGTAGAGAGAGAGAGAGAGGAGGAAGCAGTCTCCCTGCCTAGCAGAGAGCCTGATGTGGGACTCGATCCCAGGACCCTGAGATCATGACCCGAGCTGAAGGCAGAGGCTTAACCCACTGAGCCACCCAGGCAGCCCCTGACTGTGGAATTCTTAAAAGAAACTATGGAGTACAGAAGGAAGTGGAACAATATTCATAAAGTGCTAAGAGAAAAAAAAAAAAACACTGTGCAAATCAGAATTCTAAATCCAGTAAAATATCCTTTAGGTGAAATAAAGACATTCATACTGAAGGAAAACTAAGAGCCAGTAGACCTGCCCCAAAATAACTGCTGATGAAATTCTTTCAGATAGAAGGAAGATGTTACCAGAGGAAACTTGGGATATCAGAAATGAAGAGATCAACAAAAACAGCAAATATATAGGTGAAGATAAGACAGTATCCTCCTCTTGAGTTCTTTAATATACTTTGCTAAAGCAAAAATTAGAAAGTACCTAAAACTGAACAAAAATGAAAATATAACATATCATAATATGTGGACGGAATTAAAGCATGGCCTAGAGAGATATTTATAGCATTAAATGTTTATACTGGCAAAGATGAAGGTTCTCAAATCAATATTCTAAACTCCACCTAGAGAAACTTAAAAAAGATGAGTAAAATAAAACTGAAATAAGCAGGATGGAAAAAATAAATATAAGAGCAATAAAAAAAATCAATGATATTAAAAACAAAACCAGTAGAAAAAAATCAATGAGATCAAATCTCAGTAAAACTGATAAATCTTAAGCAAGAGAGAGAAATTGCCACTATCATAGCTATTAAGGAGATTGAATCCATAGTTTAAATCTTTAAAAAAAGAAAGCTCCACACCCAGATGGTTTCACTGGTAAATTTGCAAAATGTTTAAAGAAGAAATAATATTATTTCTGCATAATTTCTTCCAGAAAACAGAAGCGGAATGAACACTTCCCAACTTACTTTATAAGATCAGCATTATCCTGATACAAAAAACAAAGATAGTACAAAGAAAACTAGAGATGAACATATTCCATAATCGAAAACACAAAAATCCCAAAGATACTAACAAATCAAATCCAGTAATATGTAGAAAGAATAATATACCACAATCAAGGGAATTTGTCCTGGTAATGTGATAGTGGTTCAATATCTCAAAAGTCATTCAATGTAATCCATCATATTAATATCAAAGAAGATGAAAAGGCAAATCACAGACTGAAAATATTTGCAAAACAAAACATGTATCTGACAAAGGACTTAGATTCAGAATATTAAAAAAACACAAAACTCTCAAACCATGACAGGGACAAAAATTAGACAAAAGATTTGAGGAAATATTTTACCAAAAAATGTATATTGATGGCCACAAGCTCATAAAAGATGTCCCAAATCATTGACCACTAGGAAACTATAAATTAAAACTAGAGTTTACTCAGAAGGGTGGCTGAAATTAAAAATATTGACATTATTAGGCCTTGGTGACTACAGAGCAACTGGGGTCCTCATTCATTATAAGCAGGAATGCAAAATGGTAGAGCCACTTTGAAAATCAGTTTAACAGTTTTTTATAAAAGTTAAACACATATACCTACCATATGACTCAGCAATTTCACTCCTGGGTATCTACTCAAGAAAAATGAAAACATATCCTCACACAACTTGTATATGAATATTTACAACATAAGCATTCATAATAGCCACAAACGTAACAATACAAATGTCCAAGTTCTAGTGAATGGGTAATCAAATTATAGCATATCCATGCAATGGGCTATTACCCAGTAATTAAGAAGAATGAACTACTGATACACATAACAACGTGAATGAAACTCAAAACACCATACTAAATGGAAGAAGCCAGTCACAAAAAGCAACATACTATATGGTTCCATTTTTATGATACTAGGAAAGGCAGAACTACCATGACCTGAAGCAGATCAGTAGTTCCCTGGGGGCAAGGACCAACTGCAAAAGGGCAGTAGGGAAAGTAGAGAACCTTTTGTAGATGATAGAAGTTTTCTAAAACTGGATTGGGGGGGGCAGATGCATGACTGTATACACGCATACATGTGATTTACCAAAGTTCACTAAACTATACACCTAAAATGGGTGAATTTTATTATACGTAAATCATGCCACAGTGCAAATGGACAATAAAAATGAAGGTTAAGTAAAGAAGTTTTCACGAATAAAACCTAAGAGAATTCAGTGCCAGCAGCTGTGAACCAGAAGAAACACTAGAAAGTTCTTCAGGCTGAAGGAAAATGATCTCAGATGGTAGCATGGAAGGGCACTGAGAAGGGTGGTGAATGCATGGTTAAATATAAAAGAATATCAACTGTTTACATCAAAACCATAATAAATGTATCCATAGAAGTAAGAGAGATAACAACAATAAGCACACAGTGGAGGGCACTCCATGCAGTTAAACTGTTGCCAAGGTCCTTGCCTTGTTTAGGAAGTGGTAAAAATCAAAAGCACTGAATTAAAGTAGGCTGTATTACATCAAGGATGCCTATTGCAGTCTCTAGTGTAACAACTGAAAGAACTACGGAAGACATAACTAAAAAATGAAGAAAGAGAAATAGAATAATAAAAAACTTTCCTCATGCAAGAGAAGGCAGGAAATGAGAAATAAAGGAACAAAGTACAAGAGGACAAAGAACAAGATGTTAGACTCAAACTCTATCATTAATTATTAATTATTTTAAATGTCAATGGCCTACAATCCAATTAAAAGGCAGCTTGTCAGAACAAATTTTTTAAAAGGCAAAACCAAGCTCTACGCTATTTATTTACTAGAGTCCCACATTAAGTAAAAAGATAGGGAAAATGCGAAAATAAAAGGATGAAAAAAGGTATCCTACACAAACACTAACCAAAGTAAACCTGATGTAGTTAAATTAATATCAGCAAAGCAGACATTGAGATAAGAAGTATTGCTAGAGACTAAAAGGGATATTTCATAATTATCGAAAGATATTTTAAAATACTGTATCTATCTTCCTGTGTTAAGTGCCACAATTATCTAATAATAGAATAACTAACTACCTTCAGGTAAGATGATGAATTCCAAAATGCCTTGTCATTTCAAGCACAAAAATATGATGAAACCGATTTTTAAAAAAGTATTGCCCATCCATGCATGACATTAGACTTTTAAGAGTGACACCTTTGAAAATGTTAGGACTATTACATTTGCTGATCACCAAGGGTTTTATTTGTGCCTATGGCATTAACATTTGTAAAAATATTCCCTGTGTCTGTCATGTTTAATAGTCTATTTCTATTTCCTCTTTATTCTTCTGAAGTCATGAGTAATAAATTCACTCAGAAAACAGGAGTTAGTTAGCACTGCCAACACAGACCAGTTTCATTAGCTTAATGAAAATAGTTTGGGGCAAGACCTTCAACAGCTGTTATATGTCTTGATCAGAGTTCAGTCATTACCTGTTTTTAAAAAAATAACTTTACTGTAACTTCATGTTCAGCTCTTTTTTATTCTGGGTCCACATGTAGCTTCTAATATACCCTTAAATAGAAAGTAATGAATGCAAAAGCTATAGAACTTTGTATAAATGTCAGGTTCTGTTTCTGTTTTTCACCAAACTCTGAATGTCATCATTCAGAAACCACATATGGCTCAGTGAGGTGCCTTTGTTCATAAAAACCCTTTCATTTTTCTCAGTGAGCTGTAGCCAGAGGTAGAGACATTCTCTAAATGTTGAACTGGGAGCTATTCAGATAGAACGCTGTGTAGGATAGAAGAACATGTCCATCATTCAACGAACGACTTCATTTGAATGAGGACAAACAACAGAAAAACAAAACAAAAAAAAAAAAAAATGAAGGGGCAGTCATTTCTCAGCCTTGATGTATTATAAGCTGGTCAAACTAAAATTAACTGCATGGCACACTGAGACTGGGAAGTCTGGGAAGCTGTGGCCTGGGTGCAGGGTCCTCGGGAGCAGGGGAGGAGCCTGGAGTGAGAGGGAGCTGGGGATGGGAGCATAAAAACCTTGGCCTTACTCTCCTCCCTCTTTTCACCTCTGGCCAACACCTCCCAATGGTGAAACACAGCTGGAAACCAGAAGGCACGTTGGGACAGCCTCTCCAAGTGCAGAGTAAGATGGAGAAGAGTGGAGAGGGCATCTGGATGGGCATAGGGAAGCTATCTAACACAGGAAGCTGCTGCAATGGTCTAGATAAAAACCACCTGCTGAATTTCAATCTTGGTTCTGCCATAAACCATGTGCCATGGGATTTTGTGGACGCCACTTAACTCTGAGCTCTGAGCCACTTTGTCCTATTCTGTTCAGATGAGGGGACTATGCCTACCTCTCAGAGTTATTGTGAGGATCAGGTTAAGACTTGTAACATTTAGTGCAGTGCCCCACGCACAGTACAAGCTAGACAAATGACGTCACCTTCCCTTCTCCATTAAATATATTCTCTGCTTGCCTAGAGATCTACTTTCCTTTCAATATTAGCATGCTTTAGAAAAATCCTCTTATTCCTAAAGACCCTAGGGAAGTGTCAGGATCATTCCTATGTCAAATACGTTATCGTAGTAATTGCCTTGGTCAGGGCAATTTAGGCAGAGAAACATTTTTTATTCTTAAGAAAAGTGGCATATACTACAAGGGGACTAATTTGGCCCTCGGCAAATAACTCAATATAGATTCCCACTTATTTACCAGAAGCAGCAGTTTATTTCCTAGTACTGCCAGACACTGACGTCAGCTGTCCCCTATTTGTTTGTGTCAGGTAATGAGAAGCTCTGCATGCAGAACACTTTCATTTGGGGAGGCTCAGAAGATTTGCTGCAAGCCAATTGTTCGTTCCAAGGATTAGAAGAGCATTTTTGTTGTTGTTGTTGTAAATTGCATACCAATTTGCAGTGCCATTTCCAAGTTCTGATGGAAAGTCTATAATGTATTTCTATAATCATCTGATGTTTTTATCTACGATCTCTCAAGCTGGCATATTTTCTGCTATTCCATCCACCCAGATTAATTCCCAAACAATGATGGTTGTCCTGCTGGCAAGGCCTCCAGAGGAGTCTGGGCCATGACCAGGGTACAGGCTTCTCTTGTCAGGTGCTCTGATGACAAGGGAAAAACGGAGAGTATTGAGTGCAATATTGAGAAAGGCTTACAAAATAATAAGTCTTACTTACACCTATACCCACTTTCCACTTTACAGAGCAACTTCTCATGTTGATTGATGTTTACCTCCTTGTTTTTTATAGATGAGAAAACTGACACTCTGAGACATTAAGTAGCTTGCCCAAGACGTTCCACAATTTGGGATGGCATGAGGATTAGAATGTAGGTCTTCTGATTCTAATGTACTTGTCCAGAATGAAAAGGTAACCTTACCTTCTAGAGTAACATGCTGACTGCCTGCTGTCTGTAAAGGACTAAGACAAGACCACCCGAGTTTCACCCAGGAAAAAGAAAGCAGACTTTAGGATTTCTTTATTTACCTGACAAGAAGACACTCATCAGTATAAAGAAATTCATTGACTAGATTGCTGAGGGGGAACAGTCAAAATTTTGTAAGTGCTTTAGAAAAGTAGAAGAGATTCAAGGTATTTATGCTAATCAAGCATTGAAAAATGAATATTCTAGATAGAATGGAGCCAGTCCAAAGGTCTTACATGATTGGTTAAAACATCATTGGTCTGGAGAGCCTTCAGCTGGGCCCAGTAAGGGTCTGGATGGGAGGCGGGGTCACTGGAAGCTGATATTTCTTTTTCACTCCAGCTGATCATAATAGTTAAGCATAGCATTAAGGTTGACATCTCAAACTTCCACACCTCTCAGGCATTCATCAGAATCACACCAATGGCTTGCTGAAACAGATTGCTGGACCCAACCACAGTTTCTGATTCAGTAGGTTTAGTATACAGTCTTAGAATCTGCATTTCTAACAAGCTCCCAAATGAAGCTTTGCAGCTGGTCCAGGGTCCATGTTTTGAGAATGACTATCCTACATACATAATGCTGAAAGGGGGCAGTTTTAATTTTAAACTTCCTTGACAGCAACCTCCTCTTTAAGATCTGACTACCAGATGACTCCCTCACACCCAAGACAGATAGAGGTCTTTCCTGATAATAACCTTCATATTCTACTTATGGAAAAGTTCTTAGAGGAAGGAACTATTTTTATGGGTCAGGAGGAATGAAGAAATTGCTCATGGAATCCCAAGTCAACACAACTTACACCACAACCTCATACCCATATCTTTTCATTTCCCTTCCTTGGGAGGAATCAATACTGAATTATTTGACTTGCCTTTTTAAAAAACAGCATTACATGCATTGATTGAGTCTCATGATATTTACGGTTTGCTTTTTATTACCTTACCCTTCCTGATCAATAATCACTTTTTCCATGCTCATAACTTTATCCCATATAATTTTTGGTCAGTGTACAGTCTGATTTATTTCTACTGTGACTCAGCCAGACAGTTTTCCAAACTTACAGTTCTCCTTGTAAAAATGCAACGTTCTCCAGTTATACCTTCTTTGTTGGGCACATATTCCACACCTGCCCCATGGTAGTTATTTGTGTATTGGTTTATGTCTTCCAGTGGATTGGTGTCTATGGAGAGAAGGATCTCATTATAAAGATTTGTTTTCCTTATACCACCAGCCCAGGCCCTGCTCATAATAGATGCTCGATAAGTATAGATTTGGATTCATTGGCATTTTTAAATAAGATACTCCTTAGCTGATTCTTTTTTAATCATATGAGTGAAATTCATACTTTTTGGCATATTTCTGAATCATAGATGCATGTAACCACTACCACAATTAAAATACAGAAGAGTTCTATTACCCTAAGTAAACTTCTTTATACATGCTGCCCCTTTATAGTAAAAAATTCCCCTTCCCCTTAGTTCCGGCGGGGGGGAGAAGCAGAGGGAGAGGGATAAGCCAACTCCATACTGAGCATGGAGCCCATCGCAGGGCTTGATGCCATGACCCCAGATTGAGCCACCCTGCTGCCCCTACCTATTTTTTTTAATTGAGTTGTTTCCTTACTGTTGAGTTATGAGAGTTTTATATGTTTTGGATAATAGTCCTTTGTCAGCTATGTGATGTGCAAATATCTTATTCCAGTCTGTAACTTATCTTTCATTCTCTTAACAATGTCTGTACAAAGCAAAATTTTAAATTTTGGTCAAGTCCCATTTCTTAATTTTTCTTTTAGGGATCATGCTACCACTATTTAAAGAACCCTGCCTAACTCAAGTTCACAAAGATTTCCACCTATTGTTTCTTCTAAAAGTTTTATAGTTTTACATTTTATAGTCAGTTCTGTGGTCTGTCTTAAGCTAATTTTTGTGTAAGGTTTGGAGTACAGTTTGAGGTTCACTTTTATGTTTACTGGCATCTAATTGTTCCCATAGATTTGTTGAACTGCACTTGCACTTTTGTTAAAACCCAATTGACTATATTTGTGTGAGTCTGGGTTCTCTATTCTGTTCTACCAATCTATGTTATCTATCTTTTCACAATACCATACAGGTTTGATTATTATACTTTTTAGTAAGCCTTGAAGCCAAGTAGTATGACTCTTCCAAACTTGTTCTTTTTCAGAACTGTTTTGACCATTCTAATTCCTTTGCTTTTCCAGGTAAATTTTAGAATCAGATTGTGAATATCCACAAAAAGTTCTACCCTCGGTTGATTTTTTTTTTTTTTTTAAGATTTTATTTATTTCTTTGGCAGAGACAGATCACAAGTACGCAGAGAGGCAGGCAGAGAGAGAGGAGGAAGCAGGCTCCCTGCTGAGCAGAGAGCCGGATGCAGGGCTTGATCCCAGGACCCTGAGATCATGACCTGAGCCAAAGGCAGAGGCTTTAACCCACTGAGCCACCCAGGCGCCCCCCTCAGTTGATTCTTAACCTAAATTGTTTACTTGGGCTGACCTATAGTTCTCAAACTTCAATGTGCTTCAGAATTATAAAAATGCATGTGCTAGGGCCTGACTTTGAATATTCTCATTCGGTATTTCTGCCAAGGGCCTGGGCATTTGCATTTTTGACACTGTCCACGAGATGATCCAATATACATGGTCATGGATCATGATTTGAGAAACATGGTTCTGGATTCCCAGAACCTAGGAATTTGTCCACAGGCTTTGAATAATCTTAAAAATATTACATCCACAAATTTGGTGAAAGGATATGGCATTGGGTTCACAGTTAAATCTAACACCTGATAATATACATCATACAATATTATGGCTGATTGGTATTATCAAGCCTGTGTCGAAACACAAACCAGAACCTCAAAAGTGTCTTACTGTCATTTAGGTGATGAGAAAAATGATGTGGTTTTCCATGTCCCATAAGTAGCTCTTCTGTGATATTTATCCCATGGAGTAATTCCATGAACATTTTCTTAAATTCTTAAACCATTTTCGAACAAGGAGAAACTAGATTGGAGAGATGTACAAGCTAAGGAAGAGAGTTACAAGGAAAAACATCAATCAAATGAATAGACTCTTGAGAAAAATTAGATTAATGACCATAAATATTAACTTTGTTTTACATTGAAATATGGATTGGCCAGCTTGCTCTGGGAATTGGACATTCTTGTTAATTTAATTTTCTATGTAATAAGAGATGGAAGGTTAACTGGAAAAACCTTCCAGTAGAAAATCTTTCTATAATGAATTAGTGTATGTTTAGTGTTAACTTATTATTAAGCATTCATTGCCTTGCTTGTTTCCTAAGGGTAGGAAATAACAATATAGAGAAGGCCAAAGTGAATTTGAGAGGCTTCTCACAGGACTTTAGACCAAGAGGCTCCCTGAATGAATAGTCCTGGCAAACAGATGGGAAGAAATTAATACATTATTCTAGAATGCCACCAGGGAAATAAGCTCCTTTACAGATGTTAATTGCTTTGCCGATAGGCCATGGCTACATATAACAGGGAGTGGAGAGTAACAATTTAGAGGGAGACCAACCTTCAGACTGAAAAGACCTGTCTCCACAGTACTAGAATCAGCAGTCTTCATGAAGTAGGCTGGCATATGGAAATATTGCCCTCCATTGGGAGAAACAAGAGAGTGATTCCCCCTGGCGAAGGACCCTTCTTTGGCTAAAATTTTATCAAGTAGCCACCTATTCTTGAAACTTCCTGTAGGATTTCTTGAGGCACCACAGGGAGGCTTGTTGAATGTTTTGATGGGCAATGTAGTCTAGGAGTTCCTAGGTGGACTCAGAGCCAGGCTGCTTTGATCTACACCCTGTCTTCACTGTCTGCTCACAATATGACCTTGGAAAAGTCACTGCACTTCTCTATTCCTCAGCTTCACTATCTGCAAAATGGGGGGAACAACAGTAAATGGACTGAACTCACTAATCAAAAGTCAGAAAGCAGCTGGATGTATAAAAAAGAAGACCCAACTGTATGCTGCCTGTAGGAGACTCATTTCAGATCTAGAGACACATAGAAGCTTAAAGTAAAAGGATGGAAGATGACATTCCAAACAAACAGAAACAAAAAGAAGGTAGCTATAGCCATACTCGTATCGGACAAAATAGACTGCAAGCCAGAAAGGGTAACAAAAGACAAAGAAGGTAATTATAGAGTGATAAAGAGGTCCATACATCAAAAAGATATAACAGTTGTAAATAGATACACTCCTAACACCTGAGCACTGAAATATATTAAGCAATTAATAACAGATATCAAGAAAGCAATAGACAACAGTGCAAAATCATAGAGGACCTCAGGACTCCATTATCAGCAATAGATAGGTCATCCAGGCAGGAAATCAACAAAGAATTGACAGAGAATTGAATCAGACTTTAGAGTAAATGGACTTAATAGACATATACAGAACCTCACATCTAATAGCACCAAATATACATTCCTGTGTGTGTGTGTGTGTGTGTGTGTGTATGTATATATGTATATATGTATGTATATATATACCACATCTTTATCCATTCCTCTGATTCGTCTGTTGATGGACATCTAGGCTCTTTCCATAGTTTGGCTATTACGAACATTGTTGCTATAAACATATATACAATGGAATATTATGCAGCCATCAAAAACCCCCAAACTCTTGCCATTTGCAATGATGTGAATGGAACTAGAGGGTATAATGCTAATAGTAAGTCAAGCAAAGAAAGACAATTATCATATGATCTCACTGATATGAGGAATTTGAGAAACAAGACAAAAGACCATAGGGGAAGGGAGGGAAAAATGAAACAAGACAAAACCAGAGAGGGAGATAAACCATAAGAAACTCTTAATCTCAGGAAACAAACTGAGGGTAGCTGGGGGGGAGGGGTAGGAGGCATGGGGTGCCTTGGTGATGGACATTGGGGAGGGTATGTGTGATGGTAAGTGCTGTGAATTGTGTAAGACTGATGAATCACACACCTGTACCCCTGAAACAAATAATACTTTATATGTTAATTTTAAAAAGATAGAAAACAAAGCAAAAACTACAAAACATTGCAGAAACAAATTAATAAAGACTTAAAAATGGTGATTAAAAAGAAAGAATACACATTCTTTTCAAGTGCACATGGAACATTCTCCAGAATAGATCATATGATAGGCCACAAAATAAATCTTAGCAAATTTAAGATTGCAATCATACCAACCATCTTTTCTGACCAATGGTATGAAACAAGAAATCAACAACAAGAGTCGTTGAGGAAAGTGAGCTCTACAAATACATGAAAACTAAACAACGTACTTTTAAACAACCATTGGGCCAAAACAAAAATCAAAAAGGAAATAATTATCTCAAAACAAATGAAAATGAAAACACAACCTATCAAATATTGTGGGATGCAGCAAAAGCAGTTCCGAGAAGAAAGTTTATAGAGATAAATGCATATGTTAAGAAACCAGAAAGATCTCAGATAAACACCTAACTTTGCACCTTAAGGACTTGAAAAAAAAAGGACAGAACAAAATAAGCCCAAAGCTAGCAGAAGGAAGAAAATAATAGGATCAGAGTAGTAATAATTTAATAGATCAGAAAAAGAATAGAAAGTGTCAACAGAACTAAGAGTTAGATCTTTGAAAAGATAAATGAAATTGACAAACCTTTAGCTAGACTTAACTAAGAAAAAAAAAAGAGGAGACTCAAATAAACAAAATTAGAAATGAAAGAGGAGAGCTTACAACTGATACTACAGAAATATATAGAATCATAAGAGACTACTATAAACAACTATAGGCCAAAAAATTACATAACCTAGATGAAATGGATGCATTTCTAGAAACACAACTTACCAAGACTAAATCAGGAGTAGAAAATCTGAACAGATTGATAACAAGTAGAGAGATTGACTCAGTAATCAAAAAACTCCCAACACAGAAAACTCCAGGACCAGATGGCTTCACTGGAGAATTCTATCAACATTTAAAAATTAACATCACTCCTCCTCAAACTCTTCTAAAATATCGAGGAGAGAGGAATATGTTCAAACTCATTCTACGAGGCCAGCATTACTTTGAAACCAAAACCAGATAAGAATACCACAAGAAAGGGGCACCTGGGTGGCTCAATGGGTTAAAAAGCCTCTGTCTTCGGCTCAGGTCATGATCCCAGGTCCTGGGATCGAGACCCGCATCCGGCTCTCTGCTCAACAAGGAGCCTTCTTCCCTTCCTCTCCCTCTGCCTGCCTCTCTGCCTACTTGTGATCTTTGTCTGTCAAATAAATAAATAAAATTTAAAAAAAAAGAATACCACAAGAAAAAATTACACAGACCAATATTCCTGATAAATACAGATGCAGAAATTCTCAAAAAAAAATTAGTAAACCGAATACAAGAATATCTTAAAAGGATTATATACTATCAAAACCAAGAGGGATTTATCCACGGGCTGTAAGGATGATCTGACATACGCAAATCAATAAATGTAATGCATCATGCCAATAAAATGAAGGATAAAAATCACATGATTATCTCAATATATGCAGAAAAATTATTAACAAAACAATATCTTTTCATGATAAAAACCTTAATGGACATGTATAGAAAGAACATATCTCAACATAGCAAAGATCATGTAAGACAAACCCACTGCTAACATACTCAAGGGAGAGAAATTGAAAGCATTTCCCCTAAGATCAGGAACAAAGCAAGGAAGCCCACCCTCACTGCTCCTATTCATTATAGTCCTGGAAGCCCAAGCTAGGGCAATTAGGAGAGAGAGGGAAATAAAAGGCATCCAAATTGGAAAGGATGAAGTAAAACTGTCATTATTTGCTAATGGTAAGATCCTGCATGTAGAGAATCCCAAGGAACCAGTTGAAAAACTGTTAGAAATAATCAATGACTTCAGAAAAAAGGCAGGATACAAAATCAACATACGGAAATCAATTGCATTCCTTTATATTAGTAATGAAGCATTAGAAAAAGAAATAAAGCCATCCCATTCACAATAGCATCAGAACAATAAAATATTTAGGAATAAACTTAACCGGGGATGTGAAAGATCTCTACAGTGAAAACTACAAAACTTTGCTGACAGAAATTGAAGAAGGGATAAATAGAAAGACATCCTGTGTTCATAGATCAGTAGAATTAATGTTGTTAAAATGGCCATACTACCCAAAGCCATCTATAGATTTAGCACAATCCCCATTGAAATACCAAAGGCACTCTTCATAGTAAATAAGTCATAGAGATCTAATGCACGGTATTGTGAATATAGACAAAAATATTGTACTATAATTATGTAACATGATAAATATTGCTACATTAGCAATCATATTACAATATATAAATGTACCAAAAGTAACATGCCATACACCTTAAACTTATATAATGTTAAATGTCTAATTTATCAATTTTTTAGAGATCATTTATTTATTTATTTATTTGAGAGAGAGAACGAGCAGGGGGAGAGGCAGAGGGAGAGAGAGAAGCAGACTTAGTGCTGAGTACAGAGCCCAACTTGGAGCTCTGTCCAAGGACCCTGGGATTATGACCTGAGCCAAAGTCAGATGCTGAATCCACTGAGCCACCCAGGTGCCCCTCAACTTTTTTAAAAGAAGAGAAAAAAAAAAAAAAAGCAGCAGCAGTACATCCTCCCACACTGAATACTGAGTAGCACATGTTCTCTTCACATCCTAGAAAGATAGCTTCCTTATAAGATTAAATTCTTTATTTTACAGACAAGAGTTTCCTCCCTCCACCTCAAACTAGATTTTTAGGCCCCCTGATGATACATTACCTTGTAAAGCCATGGTCAAGCCAGGATGTGTGACTGTGCCATCAGAAGGGGTAAGAGCTGGCTCCCTAATGCTCACGGAGCCGGAGTTAGCATGTTCCAGCAACGTGGGGGGCATAGAGACCTTCTGATCAGATTCTTCCTTCCACAAAGAACTTACCACTGCCTGCAGCTACAGTGCCACGGCCATGTCTGTACCAGGCAGCCCCCGTCAAGGGCTGAACATGGCAAGGCCAGGGCCTGGTCACTCCGACCGTGCAGTCCATGCAGGACTCCTCCAACAGACTGTCTTTGATGCAGAGCTCCGGAGGGCTGGCTGAGATAGTCAGACCCACACTGCAGTCCGATGCTCTTGCTTCCTAATTCTACTTCCTTCCCTCTTTCATTTCACAGATGTCAGATCTGCATCATGGTCTAAGGGCTTCCCCTATCCTTTTCTTTCCTCGTTCCTTTTACCTTTCTCAGGCATTGTCCCCTCACTCCCATCAATGCCTTGCACTTCCAGTCCTGTCTCAGTAGCTGCTTCCTGCAGGACCCAACTATCCTAGGCAACGTAGACAATGGTTCAAGAAAGCAGATGATAAGATGAAGTGCTGTGCCTGGATCCTCATTGTCTCCCCAGAAATGAGAACCCCATTCTGAACGGTATTGTGCGCCATGGGGACTGTGGCACTTCCACTGGCCTCCCTCTTCTACATTTGCCCTCAGGCAGAGAGGGGCGCTGGAATCCTGGAGAGACTGCTCCCTGAACACGTATAGAGAATAAGACCCTAATGACACAGAGAAAACTATGGCAGCCATGTGGGTGCCCCACTTGGATCTCTCTTCAAGAAAGAAGGTGCCACTCAGCTGCAAGGAGTGTGGTCCCTAAGGGTCTCCAGCTGCAGCGCCTTTGGCATGTGCCTCAAGTTGGAAGCCGGGAGCCCTATGCTTCACCAGCAGCCCCCAGTCAATGGTGGAGCATCCGGAGCGCTTCTGCCCATCGCAACCTAACCCTAATAATAAGCAGGCTTTGCTCCAAATCTCCCCCAGCGGACAGACTGAGACTCTGCTAGATCTACAGTACAGCCTGAAGCTCTGCCTGCTCAATTCTGCATCTTTCCTACTTTCCTTTCACAGGTGCAGACCACTTCACCACCTGGAACTTTCCCCACACCCTAGCGCTTCCTCCCTCTTTAGCTTGACTCCAGACCCCGCCCCATCCTTCTCCCCAGGGGACCCAAACTGACACACAGAGTGCTTTGGCGCTCAAGGACTCCGCCAAGGATGTGAACACAGTGGGCCCTCCCTTGAGAGGCAGTGCCTCATGCTAAGTCCTCTCGGTGGAAGACCCTCGGACAGAGGCTTTGGAGCTGCTGGTAAGTGGGTGGGTCGGGGGTGCTGACAGGCAGAGGAACGGACTGCACCACACCATCCTGGCTTTTCTGGCTGAAAGCTCTGCCTTTGGACAATTAAGAAGATTACTGGAACTAAAAAGGTGTTTCAGAAGATGGTGTCAATGTTTTTCTTCTCAGCTCTGATTCATAATACCAAAATAATAGACTCTTGGCAAATTAAGAAATGTATGTTAAGAAGATTAGAAAAAAAGTGTTTTAGGGACAAAGGTTCTTAGTCAAAGGGCTTCATGTAAAGTTTGAAGGGAAGAGAGAAAAAGGCTCAGAAAAAACTTCTAAATCACATAAATGGAAGTTAATCTGAATGGCTCAGAAAGAAGATTCACAGTGAAAGAAAGAGAAGGCCAGTAATTCTAAGGAGATAACGGAGAACCAGACAAGGAATAATATTTAAGTCTCAATTACTCATGTTTCAACATATAAGATAATACATTGTAACTGAGATCTTAAAACAAGCGGATTGTCCAAGGTTGGATTTCTCAGGAAGCCAATCCTAAAAGGGAGATTAGGTTGCAGGAAGTTTATCTGCGAGCACTCTTGGTATGAACACCTGTGATGGGAAGGAAGAAGTGGAACCAAACAGAGGAAGAAGTGGCATTCTGAGGGTTGGTGAGGCGTTTTGAGGATGTGATAACCCTTCAGAGCCCACCTAAACTGGGACAAGAGGGCCCAACCTTTTATACCCACGTCAATCAGTCACTGGACACAGGCCACCCTGGAAGGGACATGACCTTGGGAGATGAGACAGTGCTCTTCAGCTGAGACAGTCCTGGCAGATATGGACAGGCAAAGACCAGCTTTGGTGGTGCTCCCAGGAGCTGGAGTAAAAAGTCCTTTATTATTTTTATATAAACACTTTTATTTTAGAATAGAGATTTACAGAAAAAGTCGCAAAGTTAATACCAAGTTCCTGTATATCCCACATCCAGTTGTCCCCCGGTCAACATCTATAACACTATCCCACCTTGGTCACAACAAATGAAGCAACAGAATACATTATTACTAAGCGCCACACCTTATTTGTATTTCATTAGTTTCCTTTTTGCTGTTCCAGGACCCTATCTAAGATATCACATTAAGTCCCAATCATATGTCCTTAAGACCCATCTGGCTGTGACAATTTCTCAGACTTTCCTTGTTTTTGATGACCTTGACATTTTTGAGGACTACTTGGGCATACTATAGAATATCTCTCAATTTGAGTTTGGTTGACTGGGAGATAATTCCTTTATTTCTGAAGGGAAATGGGCAACACATAATGTGTGGGTGCACCACACTTATAACTATGATTTCCTAGATGTCCCTGAAACTTGGGGAAATAGAACCAGTTTAAGCAATGAAATGGTATATGTTTTTCAATATAAACAGATCTGATAAAAATGGATATATAGTACCACCATGTGTCAAAACTGCAAATCTATGGAATCCACAAGTACAGCATACAGCATATGGAGAAGACTAAACATGAGTGAGAGATTACTGCTATTTGTGGGAGCGTGCTAGGAATGCCAGGCTAAATGGAAGAGCTGGAGGAGCTTTCCTAAATCAAATGATAAAAATGTCACAGAGGCAAGTTGTAATATTGATGTGCTCTTTCAAGTACTTAGACATCTGTTCAAAATCTCTACAACAGTCTCAGAATTTAATACATTCTTGACTTGCCTTCCTGATAATTTTATCTTTCAAAAAGTACAAGGAAGGAGGAAGTGCTACATTAGCCTCAGTTCTGACCAGAGAGGAAGGATTTGGTGGTGATGTTCATATGATAAAAATATTTCAGTGAACATATGAAGTAAAATGCTGTCTGTGCCTCCCTGAAGATGAAAGAAAGCAGTCACGCCATGCTAGATTCTGTAGAAAAAAAATGAAGAACCTTTGATTATAGTAGACATGTAATTGAGGCTTTAGAAAAATAAACTTCCCAAAGCTCATGGAAATATAAATAAAACCCCAAAACCAGAGGCAATAAAAAACAATACATTGGGGTTTTTTAAATAATGAAACTCTGAAAAATTAAACTGTGTCGTAATCATTACCTGCAGAAACCAATATGACCCAATTTGAAGTTTTCAAATGAGTCTATATTTTGAAATGACATACACAAAAGATGAAAGAAAAGACATCAATCAAGGTGAATAAGAAAATTATACAAACCCTGTAAGAAGGTGACAGAAGGTCATGCAGAATGCTAGATGATAGGAGCCACAGAGAGGGCTTTGAAAACACACGAAGGCAAGTATAAGCTAACTGCTTAGAGAAGATCCTGTTAAATGATAACAGGGAAAAGGCAGAGCTACTCAATTGCTTCTTTCTTCTCCAGCAAGGAACACGATCTTCAAACTGAGAAGGGTATAACAGATGCCACAGAGAATAAATTGGGGCCCAACCTAAATGAGGAGAGGCAGAGAGAACCCAGGATACAGGCTTTGCAAAATAAATAAAGATTATAAGTCTCAAAAACACTGTTCCTTGTCTCAGGGAAATAGAAAATAGGACAGGTGCCAGAAATCTAAGCCAGACAAAAATACAGATTTTCTCAAAGGAGAAAAAAATGGATTATGGAGTCTACAGAGTGAGTTTAGCATTACGTTCTGCAATACTCTGGAATGCTTATTACATAAACATTAGTGAGCTAACAATGAAGACAAGTTAAATTAACTTCATATTGTTATAAAAGATAAAGTACAAGAGTACCAGGCACAATCTTTCTCTCAACACAGTGTTTTGCAAAGATGCTCATAATATTTATTTGAGCAAGATGGAAGGGTGTTGCCAGTTTGTAAGCTGGTTAGAGGGGTCCACCGCCTGCCAGACAATTGCATTCAAATATCTGTTAGTGGATCAATGTTCAATCACAGAGAAAGACCTCTAAGGCTCTTTATAGCTCTGTACATGTCCTTATCTTACTCAATACTTTTTTTTTTGAGGTGTACATGAAGACAATATAAGGGATAGTTGAGAGATAATAATAATATTATCATAATAATGATAATAACATTCATAATAATGAAAAGAATAAGAATAAATAATTAACAGAAAAAATATAAGATGTTCAATTCAGTAATTAGAGCAATTCAGATTAGTATAACCTAAAGTAATTAGTACCAATCAATATTACTGAAATGTGAAGAAATACTACCCTTGTACACATTGGCAGGAATACACATGGTAGGAATACACATGGTAGACCTTTTTGGAAGACAAGTTTGGCATTTGCTATCAAGATTTTACATGCATATCCTTTCAAGCAGCAATTCCACTTTTAGATATCTAGCCTAGAAAAGTTCCTACACATTTACCCTAAGAATCATGTCCAAGATATTTAATACAATAAAATAATCTTAATGTCTATCAACAAAGGGAAAGTTAAATAAGTTGTACACATCTCTACAGTGGAGCATGGTGCATCAGGTAAAGAGGTGAGATTATTTGTAAATGCTGACATGGAAAGGGCTGTAAAACATGTTATGAAGTGGAAAGGACAAATTTCAAAAAACAAGTATAATATGATGCCCCACAAAATGAACTATTTCCAAGAGTGAAGAAGTGCATGGGAAACTTCCTGAAGAATACATTCCAAGCTGAGTTGGCTTACTCTGTAGGGGAACAAGGGGTTGCAGGAAGGACCAAGAGAGTGTTCACTTAATCTATTGTGTTCGGTTTTATGCAATGTTAATGTACAAACATATTACCTGTAATAATAGAAATAAATGAAAGACCTCTTTTTAAAAATATACTTTAAAGAAAGAAAGGGCACCCAGGCACTAGTCTGAGGACATGCATCCTTGTCCCAGCTCTGCACTTGCTGCTTCAGAGCATCCATACCTGTAAGAAAGAGAATAAGTACTGCCTGGAGACATTGATAATAAAATGAGATAATGTAAACAACAAGGTTTTCAAGCTCCATAGTACACTAAAATTCCTTAGATATAAGATACATCTAATATGAAACTTCATGCGACCAGTGTTTGGAGAGGAAACTTTTTACAAGCTGAATGATCAGAACAAGATCCAAATTAGTCTAATGAATTGGAACAATGGGCCTCAAAGAACTAGCATAATGGAATAGGGATGAGTATGAAGTTTTATTTACAGCTTCAGAAAATTGGCTGCATCAATACAAGATTTAAGAAACCTAGTGTTGGACTCATCATTGTAGAACTTTTTAGAGCAGTCATCTAATGTGAATGTGAAAAATGGAACACAATTTCAAGCCATACAAAGAGATCGCTGGGGAAGAGCGATGTGGTCACTGTTATTAACTGGGTCATCAACCAGGATTGACTGGTCTAAACTGGTTGACCAATTAGGAACAATGAAATATGTTATGTAGGAACATACCAGACTTCTCTGAACTTCTCTCCATTGAACAGCACATAATTAAGCATTTAATATGGTTTCAATAATTTTCACTGTCGTTCCCATTACATTGAATGCTCTTGTGAGTAAGTGTCACATATTGTGTTTCTTCATCGCTCATAAAATTTGGAGAAGAGCTAGGATTATAAAAGGCACCCAGTAAATATTAAATATCATCAAACAATGTTTTGAGATGAGAGATAATGGAGTTCCCTCATCCATCATTTTGAAGATCTACGATCACATACATAACTCTACGAGTAGATGGGGAAGGGGTTGAACCTATAGTAACAGTTGATTTTTTTTATTTGTCACCTTTATATGACCTTCTTTTCTTGAATTTTTTTAAAGCAAAGTAGAGTAATTTTTAATTGATTCATTACTGTATCAAATTAGTAAAGGTTTTATGGGCAGAGGATTTCATGTTACAGGTGTCAGAAATAGCTAAGACATCTGTTAGACCGTGAGAGGAAATTATACATCAATCAGAAGCTATTTCAGCAGGGAAGTCCTTTGTAGAGCTTTATGAGAATTCAGACACATAAATTTTTCTCTCTGTAAAAGAAAATCTACTCAGGGTATTCATTTTAGCCTCCTCATAGTTGTGATACTTGTGAAGGAAGTAATATGTCCATGGGGATCTGTGGAAAGGTAAGAGCAGTATTTATCATTTTGTATTGTTTCTGTGAATCCTTCTTCCTTAGCATCTGTTTGCCTCAGCACCAGCTAATACGCTTTTTTAAAAAGATATGTATGACTCAGTCTCCCTCGTGGTCTGAAATGGAGTCCCAAATTCATGACTTTGGGTATGGAGGGGCACTTTTTATGATGCATGGCCAAGCTATAGCTCTAGAAAATATATTTTGAAAACTTAATGACAGATTTCTCCCACTGTCATATTTCAAAAGATTGTTTTCATGGAACTCAATTAATCTGTGATTTGGGTTTGAGATGGAAACAAAAGAAAATATATTCTAGCACTTTGATCAGCAAGATGAGAAAATAAGTTCCCATCATATGTCATGGTGGGGATGTAGGTATTATTCAGGATCCTGGCGGGGAAATAGAACAAGCTAATGGGATAATCGAAGAGAGTTTATTTATTTTTTTATTTTTTATTCTTTTTAAATCGAGGAGCGTTTAAATGAAGCTATCTATAAGGTGTGGAGAGGGGTAAGGGAAGACAGAATGTTAGGTAAGCCCCCAGGGCTAGCAGTAGTGGGAAGCTGATGGGGCAGGAAAAAGGAGTGGTAGCCAGAATCCCAGCTGTAAAAGAAGGTCACCCAACAGAGACCTTTCAGGAGAGAAACAACCTGCAGTCCAGCCAGGAGGGAATTGGTACCTTCCCATCTCCTGCCAGCCCCTCCCACTGGCCCAACCCAATAGGAAGCAGAGGGCAAGGAAGCTGGTTGATGCAGTCTATGAAAATCAGCCTCCAGGGAGCACAGCACAGGGTGGAGAAAGATGGAGAGTGGATTCAGAGGAGTAAATGGAAAATATTTAGCACAATGGATGTTCTTGCCCCATATGCAACCTCATGGGCACTTCAACTGCTTTATTTTTTGGAAACTGTATTTTATTAAATGTAGTAAGTGTTGGCAAATTTCTGGTTGCCTTGTACCTGAACATTATTGCTAAATTTGGAGAAATGTCCATATTCAGAGCCCTGGCTCTGTGAGACAGCAGAAAGGAAACTTGCTTCCGCAGCCCCTCATTTACAGCTAGCTTATTAGCATATGAGCTAGAGTACATCAATTAGACATATCCAAGCACAGCAGATTCCTGCATTGCTGTTCTTCCCCTAAACATATGGCAAAGATAAACCATAAAAAAGGACACAAAAATGACATTGCAGAGTTAAAGGGGGAAAAGACTGCTATCTCCATCATGCTCATCTCCATCGATGAGTAAAAGCAACAGAATGCCAAAGAGTGAACTGGGCTGAAGCCATGGACCTGCTAGTCTCCAGGCCCAGAATTAGGTAGTGGTGGCCACATAGCAGGGAACCTATGCCACTTGCAACAAGGGCCCTAAATCGGGGTGACCAACTTGGGCTGCCTGCGCTATGAGTTAGAAGAGTCTGTGTACCTGGAGAGATAAAAAGAGATGCAGCCGTGAAACCAGGAAAAGAACCAAGCCACGTGTTTGGCCAGTGACTGGACCCAAGTTATCTCTGACATCACCTTGGCCAAGAGCCTTGAACTGCCTTTATAGCATCTGGCTCTGAAATGGAATTCCAAGGGGCCAAGTAAAGAGACAACCACAAAACCAGTGGATTTAGACAAATAGGAGAGAGAGAGAGAGAGAAGATTAAAAACAAACAATAAAAAACATTCCAATTCAAAATAAGCTTGCAAATCAAAATTCTAAAATCCACGAAATCCTATCCTTAAAAAAATACACATAAAGCACCAAATCAAAACATGAATTCACTGCAGAAAAAAATTTAATTTTAATGAGTAGTATAACAAATCGGTTAAAACAAGGAAGCCCGAAAGGATAAGGGAATAACAGTGATAAATAGAACTAGCCATATAGAACAAAATCAGGCATAAATGCAGCAAGAATAGATGGATGTGCAAAATAACCAAGAGAACTCTTGGAAATAAAAAGGTACTCCTCAGAATTTAAAAAAAAAAAAACCAAAAAACCCTTAATAGCTGTAATGAGCTTTGGACTCACTGAAGGAAGTGCTGGTGTCTGGTAAGATCAAACCAAGATGCTCACCCCAAATTCAACACAGAGACAAAGCACTTACATAAAAGAATGATTATGTGCATATAACATGAGACCCCAAAAAAGAGAATGAAAAGAACAACGGAGAAGCAGTATAAGTTGCTTAGCATAAAAGTAATGGCTAAGGGGGCGCCTGGGTGGCTCAGTGGGTTAAAGCCTCTGCCTTTGGCTCAGGTCATGATCTCAGGGTCCTTGGATCGAGTCCCATGTCGGGCTCTCTGCTCAGCAGAGAGCCTGCTTCCTCCTCTCTCTCTCTCTGCCTGCTTCTCTGCCTACTTATGATCGCTCTCTCTCTCTCTGTCAAATAAATAAAATCTTAAAAAAAAAAAAAAAGTAATGGCTAAGAATTCCCCAGAGCAGAAGAAAACCATAGGTCATCAGATTGAAAGTTGGCTCTAGGTGACAAAAGGATAAATAAAAATAAATTCCCACCTTGGAACATTGTAATGACACTTAGAACATAAAGAATAAAATGAAATCTTTAATGTGTCAGAACGAAAATACAGATTATCGCACAACAAACAGAATACTACCAGACTTCTCAGCGCAACATTAAATGCCACAGAAGGATGAAAAAGCAATGTTTAAGGTGAACAAAACTCGATGAACAAAACTCTCAACTTAGACTGCTATATCCAGCCAAAGCATAATTGAGAGATGGAGAAAAGTAAAGATATTTTCAAACACACAAAGTTAAACTATAATCCACAGAGTCCCTTTGAAAGAACCCCTGTTTAACCAACCATGCCTCCCTCCTTCCCGCCTCCCCTCCCACACCCCCCACACCCCTAACCCCCCCGAAGGCATGCCTGGTGCCCTGACCTTGCCCACGTTATTCACCCCTTCTCTCCTGTCTCCCTCTGCTCTTCCTCAATTTATTCTTCCTCTCCTCCAAACTGGGTTTCCTTAACCCCATGGTACAGGCACAATGCAAGTGTGCCCTCCTGCATCCCACCACACTGAGCCAGCCTGCCTGGCCTCTGAGGTCTGGAGTTTCTGCTCTCCTCTCCCCTACAGCATGCAGCCACCCTAGGCTGGAAGCATAGAGAAATGCTGCTCGTCATCCTTCATGCAGCGACGTTGTACAATGAGTGGAGTGGAGGTAAGAAACATGAGTGCCAGGGGAAAAGGAGGACCTCCAAGTCATGGGTAGAGAGCTGTGGTAGAACACTGAGAACTCCAACCATTGCTCTAATGAGTCATGATCTTAGGATGTCCCTCTTTGTGCTGCTTTGGGAGAAGGCAGGTATTTTGTAGTTTTGTAAAAATATGTGTCTCAAATCAAGAGCTACTAATACAATAACACTGTAGTTTCCCGACAATCTTGGATAATAGAGTTTCATAGAATTTTCCATCTAGCCAAGAGTTATTCTCATATGTGGGGTGAAATTGTAGCAGACAGGGATTCTCCCACACAGGAGTGTTTTGACCTAAGTCCTGATCTTTCCCCAGCTCACGGTCTTACTGGCAGAAGCCTCAGTCCTCCATCTTCAGATAAGTAGTTTGATCTGTGCTCTGCATGCTGGGGCACCCTGGCTTAGCGTGAGTTTTCTTTTCAGATTCTGGGGTTTCCATGTAGCTTTGAGGGGAGAGTTTATCCGTGGAGGTTTTTGCAGTGATAAAGAACCACTTTATTTCAGTGCTGGTAGCCTCTCGACCTATTTAACAAGCTATTAACACCACCAAACGACTTTTAAAGAGCCTTCACAGAAACAAAATTAAAGGTTTTCTGATGACTTTGACACAATCAAATTTAATTTCCCCAAAGCATTACATAAATGGAGAGCAGAAAACCTCCAAATATGATAGGAAGTGACAGATATTTTTAAAAATTGATGAGAAATATAAAAAGTAGATGAATCTCTAAAAAGCCAAGTAATTTGGGAGTTCTAGTTTAAAAATAAGAGATTAAAATATGTACCATCTCTCAGCAGATTTTGCAAACAAAATATCTTTTTATGGCACTTATTTCTCTTTTCTTTGAATACAAAAGACTTATAGAAAAGGACAGAGAAAAAAATTCAGTTTTTTTGGCATTGTCTGAGAGATAGCTACAATTAACTTTTGGAGTCTATTATTTTTTAGCCTGCCCTTTTTCTCTTAATGTATATAAAAATTAGTTTAATAAACTGTAGTTTTCTTATGAATTTTAATATTACTACAACATAACATTATTTTATGATTTTGTTATATTCCATTGTGTAAATGTATCATAATTTGTTTAACCAATCCTCTTTCTGGCTATTTGGCTGTTCCCAATATCTCACTATGACAAATAATGTTGCAATGAACACCATCCTACAAAAATTGTTTCTGCCATCTTGGATTATCTTTTAAGGTGACTTCTGAAACTTTTCTTCCTCCAGAAGGCTGGAGTAACTGACTTGGGAGAGAACTTTCAGTATATGTGCTGCCAAAGCAGGCACGAGAGAGAGAACTTTTAAGTGACAATTTTTTCTAGCTCAGGCTCTCCCAGGAGTGTTGACCTTCTGGTTCACAGTGGTATCAAATACTGGATGGCTTGATGTTGCTGGCTAAGATGGCTGCATCATTCCTAATAAGTGCGCTCATGAACAGTAAACTCTTCATTTCCATCTTGAAACCCTAGAATTATTTTGCCATTCTATTCAAACCAATTAAAAAAAAATCCTGGACTGACTCACATGCCAACATTTTGATGCAGCTGAAATTAATTTTAATGTGTTTAATATGAGGTTGAGAACTGTTCTCTGAGAACTGCTTATTTTTAGAGTTCTAGTTGCTGTTCCTGTGCCTTCCCAATGCCTTTTATTGTTAAGTTTATCAGATCTATAATGTATGTTCTAATTAACTCCATAGTTGGGCCAAGTAGAAGTCTGCCATACTTAACTGAAATTTTGGAGAAACTTGGTAGCATCTTAACACACAGTTCAGTTTTACTTAACATGAGTCAGAAAAAAAAAGACATCTTTGGCTCACAAATCTGCCGCCTTTACATTAGCAGTCTCTCTGGAATCCCAGCAGGAGGAAAATGAAGTCACTTTGGACCAAAGCCCAAGAATACAATGACTTCAGAACACAAATCTTCACTTAGGGAAGAGTTCATAATAGTCATCCTAACAAGAAGAATTTAAACTCCCCTGAACATTAATAAAACTGTTTATGTTCAAATAGCCAAAAAGGGGTGTGGGGAGGAAGAAGGGGATAGAGTTTTCTCCTGTTTCATTTCATTGTTTCTCTTTTGTTGGTGTCTTTTGATAGCACAATATCTAAATGCATAATCATGGGATACAATAGTTCTCATAATTTCATCACCACTATAAAAAGAGGGGGGAAAATGCAGGTTTATCCCAGCTGACCTAATTACTGGCAAAGTAAATATGATTGATTAAAAAATTTTTTTTTCTGAAAATAAATAACAACGATCTAGGTGTCTTGGGTTTCTGAGGTGCTGCGGCTGAAAATTAAGTTTACGGTCTATGGCAAAGGCAAGCAACATATCTTAAGATATGTCAGATTTTCTGGCTGTGAACAAATAACTGGGGGAAATGGCCATAATGAAAGCAGAGAATTTCCAAGTCAATTTTTAGCAGTCCTTACCCCAGAAGAATTATAATCGGTTTCTAATAAGGGCCAATTCTGAAGCAGCCGTATGAGAACTTGATGTGCATGGCAACTTTCACAACTCTGGTTTGTTTTCTTACAAACCTCTATCATACAGTTTATAAAAATCAGATAATGCTGTCTGGCTCATTAATAGTTTACATAAGTTCAAACTGAAAGGGTGCCAGAGAAAGAAAGAGAAGTCTTCAGAAGGGCTGGGGGAGGGGACTCAGAGGAGAAACAGAGGCTGTGCTGAGAGCTGGGGGTGCCTTGGGGCCTGATTCCAACCACATCTACCTCTCCAACACCTGAGCTGGCACGAGTGGGGAGCACAGAGGGACTGCAATAATAAATGCTCCCTTGTGTTCTCTCTTCATAATCAAACAGAAGAAAACTATGTGCTCACCCATCATCCGTGTGTAACTCAAGGTGAATCCAGGTTGGGAAATGAGGGAAAGTGCCTGGGGTCAATGTGCATGGGCTTTGCTAAGACTACGAGAAGGAAAAGCACAATCAGGACCTAATGAGCCTGGGCCTCCTGCCAAGGCTGGCCCGGCTGCAAGGATCAGATTGGGCTTCTCCGCAGGGAATTTGAGCATATAAGTTGCCAGCTGACAGGGCCCTGCTTACTGACTCAGCACACAGCATATAGGAACCACGGGGGGCAGGGCCACGGGGTTTTCTAGGACAACAACAATAATATACAAAGAACTTTCATCTTCTTTTGTTTTCATTTTTATTCCATGGATTCTTCACATTTCTAACTGTAGGTAAAGTCTTAAGAGAAATGATGCCTGAAATAGAGTTTAATTTCTAAGTTGCAAGGGCAAGGTTCAGTAAGGGGTTCTACATATAATCACGTGAGACCCAGGTTCTGAGGAGGTAGTTAGCACACACTGTTGCAGACTTGCTGCACTGGTGGCCTCACTCAGTAGGCTCAGTTCAGTTCTGCTCCCTTGGGGGTGTTCAGAGAGCTAGAATGTTCCACCGTTTATGGAGAAGAGCACATGCAGGTGCAGGCTAGTCCTACCCAGAATATGGTAAAGAGCCGCCAAATGGAACTTGGAAAACTTTGATGTCTCAAGCCCTCATTCGTCTCCCAGGTGGACATGTAACATTTCCAGAAGAAAATACTACTCATCCATTTTCCAATCTAGTAATGCTGATATTCCCAAGTAGGTGAGTCAATGACCAAGACTAAACTCTCTCCCAGGGCATGGTTAGTCCCTAGGAAAGAAGTTTCCACATTGGTACAGTCCCCCTCATGAAGATTTACAAGCAGACTACAACTTACAATATCTAGTCTTGCCTTCAATATCATAGCTCTGTGTGTGGCTAACACAATCTACACCTATGAGGGGCATGAATTCCTGGAGAACTATCTCATCCAAAGCCAACAGCTCTTCAATGTTACTACCTGCAGCAAGGCTCTAGCATTTGTCAGAGCCAGCTTTTTTCTTTCCCCCTTTATGAAACCCTGTGACCCTAAACTGTCCTGGACCATGGATGCAGCAGCACCAACTATGGGTCCAGCAATCTGAGCTATTTCAAGTGTTAACTCATTTGTGGAGACTAGAGTGGTCCTTAGCTTCAGGGGATGGGGAAGGCATTCAATGGAGGTGCCTCACATCTTTCTCTAAGCTCAAACTTAAGTCTACATTCAGTCTCACAGCCCTGAGGGTAAGTAAGGAAGGAAGTTCCTGGATCTGTGGGAGATGGGTCAGGAGTTACCCAGGACTTGGGGTTAAGCCTCCGCTCTGGTCCTCAGTGTCTGATACACACTATTTTCATCCCACCTTTTGACTAAACCTCTTAACAAAAATGTTTGCATTAACATGTTGGTGTCCTTATTTGCATTTCATAGATGGAGACATGAAGGTGAGGACTGAAGTGTCCTTGTTCAAGAACACCCAGTGAAACAGTCAGAAATCTTCCCAGCCCTTCATTTTTCCTTTGGCCTTTGAAGAGTAAAATGCCTATTGATAAAGCCTTATCCATTTTATGTGCTTTGAAATCTCTCTCTTAGTGTGTTCCCAGGTTCAACTTGTTATTGCTTTTCTGCACCCTTCTTAATCAGAAACCATCATATTATTGCTTTTTCAGAATTATACTGAAACATCAGAACAAAGAAAACAATTACAGAACCTGAAAGATAGAAGCAACTTTTGCAATCATTGAGCTCAATCGCCTCATTTTCTAGATTAGGAGCCTGAGTTCAGTCCAGTGAGGTGAAGAGGTTTGCCAAAGTCACAGACTATGCAAGGAAAGCTGGGACTAAAGTCTAGACATTTTGATTCCTAGGAAGCTGTCTGCCCAAGAGTCTTAACAGACATAAATTTGTTTCCTTTTTTATACTGAATCCAAAGTATTTAGCATTCCAAGAACATTCCAAATGGGTGAACAATAGCAGAGAACTCAGTGTGATCAAAAGCAAGAATCTTCAAGAGTGTTTTTGGCTTTTAATCTGTTAACCATAAGGAACATTGAATTTAGCAAAGTACATCGACGTTTTCTAGGCAACACGTTAAGAACAGCTGAAACCAATTAAATGCTAATCAGTTTTACCCTGTCTGATGAAGAGTGGAAAAAATGTTCCAAAGGTCTCTCCACCCTGAGATGTTCTTGGCAATGGGTCTCTGTAATGTGGGCCCCCTCCCATCTCCCTTAGTCATATACACACAGGAAGAGAAGACCTGGCCAACTCACTCAAATCTGAGAGGAGAGCAGAACCAGCCCAAACTTTCCCCTTGAAATAAAAGTGCATCCTGGGAAAAGAAGGCTGGAGACTCTAAGACAATGCACAGCTCAGTGGTGAGAATATAAGAGGCTGAAAAATGCAGTGAAGTCCAGCCACATCAATAGATCCTCTGTGGCCACCTCATGGACTGATCAACCATCACTACTACCCAACATGGCTTTCCCCAAAACCCCACCTTCTTTCATGGGAGATAAGGAGCAAAGCATATTTTCAAATCCAACAAATTCGTATTTGAATTTGGGCTTTGCAATTATTAGATGTGGTCTTAAGCAAATTATTTAACTTCTCTAAGTCTCAGTTTACTTATTTGTTAAAAGGGAGTAATAATATCAACCTTTAAGAATTAAATAAGATAATACTTACAGAGTATCCAATTCATAGTATAAGACCAACAAGTGTTGGTGTTGTTCCACACCATGCTTCCTAATTAATTGTTCACATACTCTTTTCTTATATTAAAACCATTTTAGTCACTTTTCTATTAGTCTAGTTCAAGTGTGTCACAGGAAGTACGTGTGTCTGTCTGTCTGTCTGACCATACTGCTATGTCTGTCCTGGAAGACAGTTGGGTAAGAATATGTGAATTAGGAAACCGAAAGCCAAGGTGCCCTGATCTACTGTCTGTGTGCCGAATAGGGAACATATTACTCTTGATTCCTCCCAGAGTTTTTGGTCCAGTTTAACTATCATCTTCTATCCCTAAGGCCTGACAGGCTCTAGAAGATACCCAGGGTTCACCAGTTTGCAGCATCAGTGTGCATACATTTTTTAATCTGTTAACTTTCATATAACTACATGCATAAAAATATCTACATAGGTAGATAGACATATGTCTTAAATTATACTTATTTTACTTACTTTTTTCTTTAAATCACCTTTTGGTTAAATAAAATATTTATATTATTAATTAATTAAAGATATACTACTAATTTGGTGTTTTTATTCTTTTGTATTTGTGTCAAGGGTAGGAGTAGGGAGGGAGGAAATGATATACCCAAGTCAAATCACCAAGTGTTTATTAACATTAAAAAGATATTCTGTGACCTTTGTTTCCAGGAAGACTGAGGAAATAGATGTACTTTTTCCCTATTGCTCCCAGTAAGCACAACTGAAAACCCTGAACATAAAATATAAAACAAACATAAGAATATTCTGAAAGGTGGGCAGAAGAAAGGACTTTGAGATCTAAGGAATGGCATGGTAGTGAACTCCCTGGGTTTTCTTTTTGCCTCATACAGCTCAGACATGGAGTTGAAGAAGCATGCAACTCAGAAATGCCAAAGAGTTGCAGACAAAGCAAACAAATAAACCCTTAACAAAAGCCTACTCTCTTAGCCAAAGGGCCAGAAAATGGGCATTGTAGCAAGACAGTTTTTAGGCAAAATACCCTCTACTCCAAGGAAACACCAAAGGAAAAATCATGCCTCAAACTCTCTCATACCAGCAAAGTCCTGGTCGGGATCTTAAACTTATACCCTTAGGAAGCTGTAATGAGTCATCCCAACCCCTTTGCTGGGGTAGTACAACAGTCAGTGGAGACCATGTGGGGAGTCTGCTTTCTATTCCCACTCAGCAGCAATGAGACATCTCTCAACCTCCCTGCTTGGGTGATAATCATAGAAGGCCTAGTGTGAATTAGGCCTGTCACCATCACCCTGTCCTATAGTAACCAAGACACCTCCACCACAGTGATAGTGGAAACATGTGGAGAATCAGAGCTCCCGACTCTGTCCCATAGTAGCAAGAAGGTCAACTTCCTTGGGTATCCATGGAAACTGAGTGAGGAACCTGGATGTCTACCTCCACCTGGTAGTAACAAGGTGGCAATCCCCTTCTCTTACCAGAGCAGTGTCCTTAAAAGCCAGACAAAATAGGTTTGAGTAAGATCAAGAGACTCATAACATAATATGAAAAGGTCCAGATATCAATTAAAAAAACCAATCATCATACCAAGAACCTGGAATATCTCAATCTGAATGAAAAAAAGACAATAAATGCCAACACTGGGATAACAGAGATGTTAGAATTATCTGACAAAGACTTCTAAGTATCCATGATAAAAATGCTTCAGTGAGCAACTAGAAATATACTTGAAACAAATGAAAACTAGAAAATTTCAGGCAAACAACAGACAGTCTCAGCAAAGAAACAGATGATATTAAGAAGAACCAAATGGAAACTTTTGAACTGAAAATACAAAAACCAAAATAGAAATCTCGTTGATGGGCTTAACAGCAGAATGGGGGTTGGGGAGGGTATATAGGAGAGAAGCAATAACATAAAAGATAGAAAAATAGAAATTACCCAAACTTCACAACAGAGGGAAAAAAATAGACTGGAAAAATTGAACAGAATCTTAGACTTCTGGAATCAGAAGAAAAGATGTAACATTTGTATCATCAGAGTCTCAGAAGAGAAGAAAAAGGATGGGGCTGAAAAATTATTCAAAGACATAAGAATCAGAAACATCCCAAATTTGGCAAGATACATATACCTCCAGATTCAAGAAGCTTAGGAAGCTCCAAATGGAATGAACCCAAAGGAAGCCATGGCAAAACATATCACAATTAACCTTTGCAAAACTAAAAGCAAAGAAAAATTCTTGAAAGCAGCCAGAGAAAAAATGACATGATACCTATAGTAGAAAAACAATTTATATAGCAGTAGATTTCTCATCAGAAATCATAAAGGCCAAAAGAGGTAGAACAGTATTTTTAAGAGCTGAAAGAAAAGAATTTTCAATTCCAGAGTCCTACACTCAACGAAAATATCTTTCAGGAATTAAGGGGAGATCAAGACATTCTTAAGTGAAGGTGAAAGGAAACTAAGAGAATTTGTCACCAGAAGAACCACACTAAAAGAATGGCTAAACAGAGTTCTCCAACCAGAAAGGAAACAATAAAAGAAGAAAGCTTGGGACATCAGCAAAGAGGAAAAATGGGTAAATACAATAGAGTTTTCTTGACTTTTCAAAATTATGTTTGACAAGTGCAGCAAAAGTTGTAACACTGATATAGTTCTGGAAGTAAAATATTTAAGGTGTTCCTGGGTGGCTCAGTCAGTTAAATGTTGGCCTTCAGCTTAGGTCATGATCTCAGGGTCCTGGGATAGAGCCTTGCGTTGGGCTCCCTGCTTGAGAGAGCCTGCTTGTCCCTTTCCCTCTACCACGCCCCTGCTCATGTTCTCTCTCCCCTCTCTCTTGTAAATAAATAAAATCTTTTTAAAAATGTAAAATATTTAAGATAATTATAAATGGGGAAGTGTAAAGGGATATCAAGGGAGATATGGCTTCTCTAACATTTTTCAAACTGGCAAACTGATGACACCAACAGACTGACATGTAGATATCTATAATGTAATAGTGCAACTACTAAAACAGCTATGCAAAGAGATATCTCAAAATTATTAAATTTTGCGTATAGAATAGTATATCTAGAATTCTAAAAAATATTAAAGTGGTCCATATGGAGGCAAGAAAAAAAAACCAGAGAAATGAAAATCAGAGAGAGAAAGTAGAATATAGGAAACAAAATGGTAACAATAAAAAGTGCTCAGGGCTTGGTAGGTGCACACATGATCATACAAACCAGCACACAAGTGCCAGGGCCACTAAGCTGCCACTTCTGTCTGCCTGCTGGCCCAGCCTCACCGCTGCTACACATATAGGTCGGCCCTCAGCTTCACCTAGGAGCTATCTGCCACTGGTGGGGGAGGGGAGGCATGTCACACAAACTAAATTTGACTGCACAAATGACCATGACCACCTTCAACAAGGCTAAAAGATCCACTCAACTTTTACCTTCATGGCAGTGTCCTTATGGTATTGGTGGCTATTGAGTGACTATAGCCACCCTCCCTAGGCTACACCCAGGAAACTGGCAATAACCAGGTGCCTTAAAGCAAATATGTGGAGCTGCTGGCCATCATTGAAGAGTTGGGGAAAGTAATCAGAAAGCACCTCTGCTGAGGCATTCTTCAGGCTAAAGGACTCCTTTTCGCCTGGGCATTTCACAGAGATTGCTATCACTTCCTGTTGAGGGGCACTTAACTCAAGGATCTCTAGTCTAAGTGGTCACTGATGACTCTTTCATAGACCCTCAGAAGCCAGCATTTCCCCTAGTTCTTCTTGCTGGAGTTCCTCCTGGCCATTCAATTAGAAATGCCCAAGATGATCTGACTATACTCCAACTGTCTTTCTCCCAAGCAGCCTACATCTGGTCCACAAGAAACGGTCACACCTTCCTTGTCCCCTAAACTCTACCAGTACAGCCCAATCCTAACTTCCTAACACAGCCACTTCCACCCTTTCTTAAGTAGAGTCAGTTGTCTTTACTCTATGCCCCCTAACTGCAGGAAACACCTTCTATAGCTCTCTGTGTGACCTTAGAAGTTTGCCACGTTAGCCTGGAAGAGAAGGCAGTCCTCCCCTTGGGTCTCTGGCACCAGATGCTTCCTAGGAAATCCTTCACAGATCTTCCTCTCTCTCTCCTCTCCCACTCATTTTAAATACCATAGATCTGACTAAGGGAAGCAAAAACCAAGGAACCAGTTCTCCACGTTTTCCTTGGTAAAGTTGCATGGGAGGAGCCCACCTATACTAACTCTGGTAATGTAACTATTATATATTGTGTATTGCACTGGGGCTTCAGTCAAAACAGTGGTGGGAAGCCACATTCTAACATCCTGTGACATTTATTTTTATGATTACCTTCTATTAAGGAAAGTGATATGAGTTTCTCATTAATGCTGGAGAGTTTATGCTTTTAATTAATGTATTTAATTATAGAGTGAGCTGATTTTTTTCAAAATATTAAGCAATGATATACAGGCAATACATAGATAAGACTAAAACACAGAGATTGTGTGTGAGTAATAGTCATTGCAGATTATAAATCAAAGGCATTTCACAGAGATTGATTAGGAAAAAGTAAGAATACATGGGAGGAAGGAGAAACTGTAGTTTTACCATGAATCCTGAGAATATACACAAATACATAATCATGAAGAAGACTTAGTAGATGGTACAGGAAGCATTTGGAAATAGAATGCCCTCCAAGAATTTAAGTATGACACAGACTGCAGGGGACAATTATGTCCTTTGTTTGCCATATTCTCCAACTTTTAACCTATCCCTCCCTAAAGGGCACAAAATAAAAGCAGTATATTCAAAGGAGCCTCCTTCCCTAGCCACAGTTGATTGTTCCAGGGTAGGAAATTGACTTTTTTTTAAAAAACTAACTCCTTAGGAATTTGGAATTAGGACTAATCTATTAGAACTCAGTTTGCCCCTTCAGGGACAGATTTACTATTAGTATACTGGCAAATGATATTATTTCTGAGCTTATAAACTAGACAGTTTGCATCTCAGAGACTGATACATGTTACCCAAACTCATAGGAATTAGTGAGCAGAAAATAAAACAACAGAATTCTGATTTTTACATTTATAATAAGAAATATAATGATCCCACAAACTAGACACTTTGGCATAGAGATCAGCCCATTCTGTCACTGTTGGTTAATCTACATAAGCAGACAAATTTTTAGAAAGTTCCTTGAAATCAGAACAAACGATGCGAGCTAAGGGTTTGTGATGGCTGATGCCTGGACCAGGATCTAATATGAGGCATCCAGCTCCTCCAGGGGCCTATGCCAACCTGGAGGGTCAGATCCTGTGTTCCTTGGGTCTGGGTGTCTTTATATGACCTGGTGCTTTCATTTACTCTACCTTTCTTTACCATTCCACTATAAGCTATCACCCTTTTAAACTGGAATTTTGTTTTTTAAATATCCCAAATGTGGTAGGTTGAATAATGTTCCCCTGAAAGATATCCACATCGTCATTTGTAGAATCTGTGAATGGTACCTTATATGGCAAAAGAGGTCTTTGCTATTGGGATTACATTAAATACCTTGAGATGAAGGATTGTTCTGGATTATCTGGCTATACCTTAAATGCAATCACAAGTGTCCTTATAAGAGTGGGGGGATTCAATGCACAGACAGAAGACAAAAGGCAGAGACCACAAGTCAAGGAATGGTTACAACCACTAGAGGCTGAAGAGACAAGAAATCAATTATCTCCTAGAGACTCTGGAAGGAGCATGGTCCTGGAGTAAGCATTATGATTTCAGCCCAGTGATACTGATTTTGGACCTTTGGCTCCAGAACTACGAGATAATACATTTTTCTAGTTTTAAGCCACAAAGACTCTGGTCATTTTTTATAGCAGCCGCAAGAAACTAACACCAATACTTAATTTCAGCTGGAAAGTCATATTTTTCTCTTACAGGTGACTTTACGTGCCTGAATCCTGACTCATTATATATGTGAAGTAACAGCCGTATGTGTAACAGAAACTGTCTTTAGTTACCATAAGGGAAAAGGGAATTTGTCATTAGGGTCCAAGGGACCTCAAGGAGCTCAAAGGCAGGAAAGCAGCTGGACATCAAAGCCAGGAACCAGGCAGCCTGAGCATCAATGTTTCACCATCTCTCATCTCTGCTCCTTTCTGAGCATCTCTCTGCTTCATGGCCTCTCTTGCCGCAGGCCGGCTTTCTCTGTCACTCTGCCTGCATAGCGGGTAATGGTCTCCTCCAATAACTCTCAGCTCTCAGCTGTAAATTGTGTCTCCTCAGCTGTTAAATGAAGAAGCTGGATACCTTGCTTTGCAAACTCCCTCTGGCTCTGAATTCTTTTTATTGAGGCATAACTGACATACAGGATCCTATTGGTTCCAGGTGTACATCATAGTGATTCGATATTTTTATACATTACAAAATGATCCCCATGATAAGTGTCTCTATCATCTGTCACCATACGAAGTTATTACAATATTATTGATTATTCTCTATGCCCTGCATTACATCTCCATGACTTTATAAAATAAGTATTCGTCTTAAATTGAATGGAATTCGAATAGGAGTCCCGTGTGGCGGGTGTGGGAAGGGATCCTAAGGAGTGGAAGTGCTATAGGCAAGGCTGCTGCAGGGGGGAGGCTCAGAGTACTGACTTGGGATCTCTTAAGGGGTCGGGTGAGATCACGGACCTGGCCCAACTGGAGAGGAAATTTTGACAGGTGGCATGGAGAAGGGCTCACCCTGACATTCCACCTGTAAGCTGGCACTATCCCCTTATCCCTGATGACTGACAGAAACTCCTGCTAAGTTCTCACTTACCTCTAATTAGCATCAATTATTTATGAATTCCTTCCTCTTTTGAAATGAATCATGTTGCTCTGTTCGTTCTACATACGTATTCCTTCAGAGCACTTCCTACCAGCCCTGGAGCAAAGTTCGGTCTGGCCCTGGAACAACAGTGTGACTAGATGTATCTGTGCCCATGCAGAGCCCAAAAAATCCAACTCTACCACCTGCCAAGACCAAAACCCTACTCTGGAGGCCTGCTAGCTACTTACTGAACCTGATCTCTAGGTTGACATCAGCACAAAGCCCAAGGGGCTTTCTTGCTATGGCCATATTGGCTCCAATGCTGGAGACCTATATCTCTAAACCTGCCTTCCAGCTGTTCCTGCTCCTAACCAAAGAATTTCTTACATGGATTCTTCCAGTCACACCTCTCTAACCTCTTCTGCTACATCTCACACCCACACGCTTTACACTATCTACTCCAACCAGACTAAATTGCTTCCAGACCGTGGTCTCTTTCCTCCCTGGGCCTCTGAATTGCCTTTGGCTTGGAATCCCCACTCCCTGCCCATCCCACCAACCGTACCATTCACCTAGATAGCTCCCACCTGCATACATGATATCTCCTCTGGGACTCTTTCCCTGACTCCATCTCATCTAGAGTACCTCTCATGTGTACCCACAGCCCCCCTTACTTATCATTCAGATTATTATACTGGCTGGCAGTCAGCTATTTGCCAACCTGTTCCAAGCTATATCTTTTCCACCTGCATCTCCTGTGCCTAGCACAAGCATTGACCATATTAGAAGCTCCATAAATATTGAATGATAAGAGGGTCAAGTGCCCTGTTTACCCATCCTCATTATACTGCTCTTTTGACAGAGACCACTGGCTCCTTCTATGTTTCTTACTTTCAAACTGTGATTCCTTTCATGTTATAATGAATATTTCATCAGGAGGCATAGTAAAAAAATGAGATGCTTAGTACCATAAACAGCAAAGAGGCAGTATTTTCTTTGATAAGCTTGATTTTTTTTTTGGTCCAAAAATACCAAAATGAGGTTTTTCCAAACATGGCAAATGTTCTGGGAGGTACAGGAAAGGCTATAGGGAGGAAAGCCGGCCCCTTCCTGTCCTGCTCCCAGTAGACTCTAAAGGGAAGCTCTCTAAACATCCTACCAATTTTGCTGTAGAATAAAATACATCCACCCTCTCTGAGTTGCCATGTGACTTTATTTCTCTTCGTCCTATCATTTGAGAAGCAGAGTGAATTCATTTTGAGACTTGAACTTACACGCAGTATTCCAGTGATTAAATCCATCTTGGGAAACATCACTCCCTGGCCTCACTGAGGCTATTGTGTGTGTAGCTCAGCATATATTTCTAAGCATGAAAGGAAAGGGTTGATGTATGGAGACTCCGAAGAAATATCTTATTTGGCACCTGCTCCACCTCCTTCCTCAGAACCACTCCTGCCCCAGGTAGGCCTACATTCTCTCAGAAGTCTCAGCTCCTATCCAGAGACCCAAGGGTTCAAAGGAGCCGTGAAGCATCTGGGGAAGGGAATCCCACTCAGCGAGGAGGCATTCTTCTTCCATGAAATGAGGCTAGGGAAGAGAGCCTCAGTTTTACAGGACTGAAAGCATGACTTTCTCTCTTTTTTTAATACTATGCAGCATAGTCATAATTTCTTCTTCTGTTGATGTCACATTGCTACTTCCTATATCAAAGTGAATGTCTGGGTTGGAGTAAGGGGATGGAAGCAGAGGTGAGATCATGAGGCAAAGAGGAAGAGCCTCTCATCTTTCTCTCCACAGCTAAGTGTTTGGGATAGTGCATACAAATAAGTGAGGCCCTTCCAATGTTTTTGTCTCCCTGGGCCAGGAGCAGTTTTGCCCTCCAAGCAGCATCTGACAAAATCTGGGGAAATTTTTGGTTGTCACAAGTTGGGAGGTGCTACTGGCATCTAGTAAGTAGAGTTTAGCCAAGCTGCTAAACATCCTACAGGGCATAGGACAGCCTCCCATAATGAAGAATTCCCAGCCCAAAATGTCAATAATGCCCTGTTCTAGGCATTTTGACTTAGTGACCTCATTCCTGTTCATGGATTAACCATCTTCCCTAACTCCAGCTCAGAACAACCTCCTGAGCTTCCGCCTTACACAACCCACTGCTTAGCAGGTGTCTTTATCTTGAGGTTGGGTCTCAAAAGCTCCTCAAACTCAACAGGCCAAAAACTCATTTTCATTCTCAATCATTCAATAAACATGAATAAGCTCTTACTGTATGATAGGCTATACTCATGATGAAAATATAGGAGTAAAGAAGATAGAGTTCTCAGTCACCTTAAAAATTCTAGTTTGGTGGAAGGTTTAAGCCATTAAACAGACAAGTATAACATTGAGTAAAAAGTGGTCACTAGTCCAACAGAAGACAGTTTTAGAATAGCTAAGAACACTCAAATAGATTATATGCAAATTTTACTTGGCTGTTGCAGGCTTAAAGGCTAGAGCTGTTGGAAAAGGATACTCGCTATCAACTGGAGATGCTTGGGAGGAACAAATTCTAGGATCTCATCTAGACATTCCCGACACACACTCTCTGGTGGTGGTAATGGCAAGCCTGGGGTGGGAGTTGGGAAGTGAGGTCCTATCAGCATAAAGAAAGGCCCTTGAGCACATTACCCTGAAACTTTAGCTTAATTACCTACACTGGTTGTAATTCCCTTTTTCCTTTTCCTTAACATCAAGGTTCAAGATATTCTTTCTTACTCTGCCATAAATGGTACGTTTTTGCATTCTCCACAGGTTATAAAATAATAAAGAGACTCTACACAGGAGACCTAGCGTTGCTTTTACATAAACCACTTTTAGCCTGGGGGCATGCAGAATCACTTAACCATCATACCACAGGACAAAGGATTAAACATGGCAAGCTAGTAAGTGCTTTAAAAGGGAAGCTCTAACTCGGGCTTGGAGGTTGAGAGAGGATTCTGAAAGTATCTCCCCGAGATATGCCCTGAATACCAGGGAAAGTTACACCCATGAAGGCTCTGGTAGTTCACGGGTTCCTGGAAACTTTCCCTTGTTTTATGGATATTGACCTTAAGTCCAGCACAAGTATAAATTCACCCATTTCTCTGGATGCCATGATTTTGGATATCTATCCTCACTCTCACTCTCAGCCTTGGCCCTCGATATTCCTAACTTTCTTCTCTTCCCAATGCCCTGTCCTACTGGTGAGGTCCCCACCACCCTGTGGTTGGCTCACCTACATACACTCTGCCCTAATCTGTCAGGTGTATACCTTGTCCATCCGTTCCCACTGGTCCTGCCTTGGCCCATATGGAATTGTCCATTCATTACTCTTAACTTGGAACAATGTTATTAATTTCCTCCTAGTTCAGAGTCTGTTTAGCTTCCTCAGATGCCTTCCCATCTAGTCCACTCCACCCAAGTGCAACCTTATAAAAGAGGATTCCCCCACAACAAAGGACTGTTTGCCTGCTTACCATATTCCCCTGTGTATTAGTTTCTTGCTGCTGTAGCAATCTACCACAAATTTATTTGCCTAAAACAACACATATTTATTCTCTTACGATTCTGATGTTTCAATTTCTGAAATGGGTTCACTGGGCCATCATCAAGGTGTAGGCAAGGATGCACTCCTTCTAGAGTCTCTAGGGAAGAATCTGTTCTCTGTGACTTTCCACCTTCAAGAAGCTGTCTGCATTGTTGTCCCTTCTTCCATCTTCAAAGCCAAAAGCATAGCATCTTCTAATCTCTCTCTCTCTGACCTTGCTTTCATCGTTGCTTCTCTTACTCCCCAGTGATTACACTGGGTCAACCTGGATAATCCAGAAGTATCTCCTTGTTTCCAGGTCTTAAACGTAATCATACCTGTACAGCCTCTTCTGCCAATAAAGTGACATATTCACAAGTTTCGGGAATAGGACATGGACATCCTGGAATGGGGCTATTATTCTACCTACCACACTACATTTGAGGCAGCTATCATCTTTGTGATCTGTCAGCTTTCAGATGTTTAAAGATATTGAGATCCTTGGAACATGGGGACATTATAACAGGATTTCAATATCCACTAAAACGAGGAAGTTGATTTAGAGCAACATGGTAGGGGATATTGGTAGTAGTGGTGATTTTGCCCCTCAGGGAATACTTGACAAAGTCCAGAGACATTTTTAAATGTCACAACTGGTCCACAGTGAGGGAGTATGCTACTGACATCTGACAGAGGCCAGGGATGCTACTGAATACCTTACAATGCACATGATAGCCCCCTAATTACCTGATCCAAAATGTCAATAACACCATGGTTGAGAAACACTGTATTAGACCAGTCCTATTCAAAATGTAGTTGATGGACCAGCAGCCCTGAAGTTACCTAGAAGCTTTTAGAAATGCAGAATCTCAGGCTCCAGACTCAGAACCTGCATTTTCACAAGATTCCCAGGTGATTCCTATACATATAGAAGTTTTGAGGAGCCCTGGTCGAGTACCGATTCTCAACCCTGGTTGCACAATGGAATCACCTAGGGTGCTTTTAAAAAAGACACTGCTGCTTGAGCCCAAACACAGACCAGTTAAAACAGTTAAACTTCTTGGGGTTGGGAACCAGGCACAAATGTTTGTTAAAAGCACTCCAGATAATTCCAATGCGCAGCCAAGTTGAGAATCTCTGCTCTATGATCCGTTAAGCTTTGGTATTCAGTGTGGTCAGTGGACAAAACGTATCAGCATCACCTAGGAAGTTTTTAGAAGTGTGGAATCTTAGTCCCCACCCCAGATGTCCTGAATCAGAATGTGCATTTTTAACAAAATGCCATGTGATTTGTATTCACATTGGAGTTTGAGAAGCACTGCTAAATTCTTCCCAGCCTGAAACAGTGTTCTCCAGAAAAACAGACTCAGTAGGATATATATAGAGAGAGAGAGAAAGAGAGAGAGAGAGAGAGATTGATTTAATATCGAGCTTGGTTCACGTGGTTATGGAGACTGACAAGTCCCAAGATCTGCAGAGTAAGTAAGCAAACTAGAGATCCAGGAGAACCAAAGGTGTCGTTCTAGTAGGAGTCTGAAGGCTTGAGAATCAGGAAAGCCAATGGTGCAGTTCCAGTCTGAGGGTCAGCAGTCTCAAGACCCAGAAAGAACTGATGTTTCATTTTGAGTCCAAAGTCAGGAAAAAGTTGCTATCCCAGTTCAAAGGCAGTCCCAGACAGTCAGAATTCTGTTACTTGAAAATGTCAGCGTTTTTGTTCTATGCAGACCTTCAAATAATTGGGTGAGGCCCACCCACATTAAGAAGGGCCATCTACTGGGGGGAGGAGTCAAGATGGCGGAGAAGTAGCAGGCTGAGACTACTTCAGGTAGCAGGAGATCAGCTAGATAGCTTATCTAAAGATTGCAAACACCTACAAATCCAACGGGAGATTGAAGAGAAGAAGAACAGCAATTCTAGAAACAGAAAATCAACCACTTTCTGAAAGGTAGGACTGGTGGAGAAGTGAATCCAAAGCGACCGGAAGATAGACTGTGGGGGGAGGGGCCGGCTCCCTGCAAGCGGCGGAGCAATGGAGCACAAAATCAGAACTTTTAAAAGTCTGTTCCGCTGAGGGACATCGCTCCAGAGGCTAAACTAGGGTGAAGCCCATGCGGGGTCAGCGTGGCCTCAGGTCCCACAGGGTCACAGAAGGATCGGGGGTGTCTGAGTGTCGCAGAGCTTGCAGGTATTAGAACGGGGAACCCGGCTACAGAGACAGAGCGGAGGAGTGAGCTCTCAGCTCGGGGTTACCTTGAACCGGTCGCAGGCTCGGTCAGCTCGGAGCGCGGCTGGAGGCCAGGGAGACGGGAGTAATTGGGCGCTATTCTCTGAGGGCACACCGAGGAGTGGGGCCCTGAACTCTCGGGCCCTCTGGGCCGGAGACTGGGAGGCCGCCATTTTCATTCCCGTCCTCCGGAACTCTGTGGAAAGCACTCAGGGAACAAAAGCTCCTGAAAGCAAACCTGAGCAAACCCGAGCGGATTACTCAGCCCGGCCCCTGGTAAGGGTGGTGCAATTCTGCCTGGGGCAAAGACCCTTGAGAATCACTACAACAGGCCCCTCCCCCAGAAGATCAACAAGAAATCCAGCCAGGACCAAGTTCACCTACCAAGGAGTGCAGTTTCAATACCAAGGAGAACAGCGGAATTCCAGAGGAGGAGAAAGCAAAGCACAGAACTCATGGCTTTCTGCCCATGATTCTTTAGTCTTGCAGTTAATTTAATTTTTTTTTCTTTTTCATTTTTTTTCTGCTTCTGCTAAACTTTTTTTTAACTCTTACCCTTTTCTTTCTAAACGTTTTTAATTAGTTTATCTAATATATATATATTTTTTCTTTTTTATATTATTTCTTTATCCGTTTTCTTTTTTTTAATCATTTTTTTAATTTATTTTCAGCATAACAGTATTCATTGTTTTTGTACCACACCCAGTGCTCCAGGCAGTCCATGCCTTCTCTAATACCCACCACCTGTTTCCCCCAACATCCCACCCCCCCACCTCTTCAAACCCTTCAAATTGTTTTTCAGAGTCCATAGTCTCTCATTGTTCACCTCACCTTCCAATTTCCCCCAACTGCCTTCTCCTAACTCCCCATGTCCTCCATGCTATTTGTTTTCTTTTTTTAATTGTTTCTTTTTTTTTCTTCTGAACCTCTTTTTATCCCCTTTCTCTCCCCTCCCCCCCACGATTTGGGATCTCTTCTGATTTGGTTAAAGCATATTTTCCTAGGGTCTTTGCCACCCTTTTAGTATTTTACTTGCTCCTTCATATACTCTTATCTGGACAAAATGACAAGGTGGAAAAATTCACCACAAAAAAAAGAACAAG
>NW_019154086.1:48000337-48003498 GCF_002288905.1 Enhydra lutris kenyoni
ATGCTTAGTGAAATAAGTCAATTGGAGAAAGACAACTATCATATGATCTCCCTGATATGAGGAAGTAGAGAGGCAACATGGGGGGTTAAGGGGGTAGGAGAAGAATAAATGAAACAAGGTGGGATTGGGAGGGAGACAAACCATAAATGACTCTTAATCTCACAAAACAAACTGAGGGTTGCTGGGGGGAGGGGGGTTGGGAGAAGGGGGATGGGGTTATGGACATTGGGGAGGGTATGTGCTATGGTGAGTGCTGTGAAGTGTGTAAACCTGGTGATTCACAGACCTGTAGCCCTGGGGATAAAAATATATTATATGTTTATAAAAAATAAAAAATTTTTAAAAAAAAAGAAGGGCCATCTACTTTACCCAATATACTGATTTAAATGTTAATCTCATCCAAAAACACCTTCACAGAAACAACCGGAATAATGCTTGACCAAATATCTAGGTACACTACAGCCCTGTCAAGTTGATACATACCACTCTAAAAATCCCATTTCTTTTCAAAACATTATATAATACAAACTTCACAGAGACCTTTCACTGTATCCCCACATGGTAGAACACTATACAAAATCTTGTTTAAACAATGTTCTTCTGTTTCAAAATACTGCATTTTGATGACTATATTTAGCTGTGCTGTTCATAGGTAATGGTTACATTTTAAGAAACTCACAGCTTGTCAGTTTCCAGGAACAAGGATTTCTAAACAAAGTAGTGTGTGGAAAAGCACTCTCCCCTGAGAGGTGCGGTGTGGTTAGCAGCAAGATACTTGGCCATGATTTGTTTGGGAAAGTAGGGTCCCTAACAGGGACACACCCAGATCAACCTAAAGGGAACAGAGAAATGAGTTATGGAGCAAAAGGGGGCCAGGAAGGAGACCTTGTGATACCCCCTGAGTTAGAATAAGAGTTGCAGAGACCTGTTAGTGGAGGTGTGGCTTTTCAGGACTGAGTACAGCCCTCACTCTATCTTTTCATCTCAATAGGGTAAGAATAATAGAGTGAGCAGGGCAAGATGGAGGAGCAACATGTTTATCTTCTCTGAGAAAAATACAAAAAAAAAAAAAGAAGAAGAAGAAGAAGAGAGAGAAAGAAAGAGAAGGAGGGAGAGGAGAATTTGAGATTCTTAAAAATATCTCATTTAATTTTTGATGTAGGAATTACTATATCCATTTCATAAAGGATAAAAATTGAGGTCTTGAGAGATTAAGCTACTTACTCAAGGACATGGAGCTAGAAGTGAGCTAACCAAAAGCTAAACACACAGTGTTTTCTAATTGCTATTCTTTATGCTGAAGGCCACTGCTCCAGAGTGAATTATGTCCTCCTGCCACATTCTGCAGTTTCTGTATGGTGGAGTCCTCACCCCCAGTACCTCTAACTTTATTTATTTGGTGATAGGATCTTTACAGAGGTAATCAAGTTAAAGTGAGGTCATTAGAGTGAGCTCTCATCTGATATGATCGGTGTCTAATGAAAGGGGAAATTTGGAGACAGACACAGAGAGAAGATGGTATAGCAACATATGAAGATAGCTATTTACAACCTTCCCTCCCAGGCCTCAGAAGGAGCCAACCCTGCTAAGACCTTGATCTCAGACTTCTAGTCTCCAGAACTGTGAGACAATAAGGTTCTCTTGCTTAAGCTACCCAATTTGGAGTAATTTGTTACAGCATCCCTGGCAAACTAATGCAGTGACTTTGTACTAAGGATTTAATCAAGAAAACAAAAAACAGAAAGAAATTACCTGAAGAAATTGGTTAGGCAGGTGTTGGAGACTGGAAGCCAAAGGGAGAATACTAAGGGAACACAGAATTGCAGGAAGCAGCTACTATCCCTAGGGCTAAGAGCGAAAGGGAAAAGGTCCAGATTATCAAAGGCTAGAAACTTAAAGGACAGGTCTGCTGAGCTGGGGACCAGACCTAGGGGTTGCCTGTCAGTGTTCGTGTCTCTTGAGCTCAGAGGAGGGACCCTCTAAGCTGCAACTCACCTCTCTGAGAGGAAGCCAGCTGGTTAGGGCTGGTATCTCCAAAGGGATGCTATGAGGTTGGCTTGGAAGTGTAAAAAAAAAATGGAAACTAGAAGCAATTATCATCAACAGGGTGAAGATTGTTCCCTGGGGTGACACTGAGAGGAACAGAAAGTAAAACAGTCCCCAGAATCTCTTCCAGCCTTCCAGTCTCCCTTTAGCATCCCTGATAATCAGAGTGTCCCAGGGAGCCTGCAGGCCAAGGAGAAATGACATCTCCCTCTTCATAAAGGTCTAGATGGACTTCCTTTAAAAGGACCCTGCTTACCATCCCTTCTTTGGTTCCATTACCAGTCACCCCCGAATTTGGCAAAGCTTACCGGCAACATCTGGTATACCAGCACTTTAAATGTTTCCTAAAATACGTTTATATCACATTCCTCTCCTCAAAAACCGTTAGTGACTCACAGCCGTCTCTACAACCCTATTTTCTCTCAACCTTGATCTCAGTCCTGACTAGCAATGGTTTCACTCACCCTATCAATCATCCTTTCTCATTCTCTGTGTTGATAACTCCACACCCTTTCTATAAGCCCTTTATCCAGTCTGATCCCCTCAATCTCAGCAGTTGAGATCATGTGTCACAAAGAAAATGAGCTATCAGACAGGAACCCTGCAATTCCTCCACCCTCCGCCTCTAACCTTCCTTTTATATCCCTAATGTTCCTCCTCCCTGCCTGTCCCAGAGGAAGATCTTGCAACCCTCCTGCACTAGGCTAGCCTCCTCACTTCTGGGGGTCTCAAACCCAATTCCTCCTGCCTCCCCCAGTCCTTGCTCTCTTGTCTTTAGTTTTATCGTTACCCTCTCTAGGAGCTCCTTCCTTCCACCCATAAATACATCCCAGTCTGCTCCTACAGAAGACGGCACTCCCCCCAATCTAGCTCCCTTCCCACATTCAACCACGTGTGTCCATCTCGCTTCTCTGTCACTCCTTCCCCCTGTGCGCTCTGGCATCAGCCACTCACTGTCACTCAGTTCAAATCTCAGCAATGACCAGTCTACCAAATTCATCATGGACTCTCTTATCTAACATCCTGATATATTTTTTTCTTGGTTTAAGCCATTAGAGACATTTTGGAAAATACCAACAAGAATAAAATATAGTAAAAAAAAAAAAAAAAAAAAA